>NC_133804.1:34514166-34646666 GCF_043250625.1 Sebastes fasciatus
CCAGATGTGTGAATGTAAATGGGTTCTATGGGTACCCACGAGTCTCCCCTTTACAGACATGCCCACTTTATGATAATCACATGCAGTTTTTTGAATAAATGTGTTATTCTAAAATGGTGTATCTGAATTTTTCAACATACTGGGGTCCCTAAACAGTCTTGAATTCAATAAACTGGGTCTCACTGTAAAGCTGAGACTCTGGTGGATCCAATGAGCCCAACTTTATTCATGTGTGATGATGTTAGTCCCCATAGGAGACATTTCATTGACCTCACTGTATAAAATGACCTATGGTGACCTCTAGGATAATCACAGCCTCATGAAACTTTACAGCCACAAACTAGAGACCTAGAGCATTCAGAGGATGGATGGATCAGACTAGAGACCTAGAGCATTCAGAGGATGGATGGATCAAACTAGAGACCTAGAGCATTCAAAGGATGGATGGATCAGACTACAGACCTAGAGCATTCAGAGGATGGATGGATCAGACTAGAGACCTAGAGCATTCAGAGGATGGATGGATCAAACTAGAGACCTAGAGCATTCAAAGGATGGATGGATCAGACTAGAGACCTAGAGCATTCAGAGGATGGATGGATCAAACTAGAGACCTAGAGCATTCAGAGGATGGATGGATCAGACTAGAGACCTAGAGCATTCAGAGGATGGATGGATCAAACTAGAGACCTAGAGCATTCAGAGGATGGATGGATCAGACTAGAGACCTAGAGCATTCAGAGGATGGATGGATCAAACTAGAGACCTAGAGCATTCAGAGGATGGATGGATCAGACTAGAGACCTAGAGCATTCAGAGGATGGATGGATCAAACTAGAGACCTAGAGCATTCAAAGGATGGATGGATCAGACTAGAAACCTAGAGCATTCAGGGAATGGATGGATCAGACTAGAGACCTAGAGCATTCAGAGGATGGATGGATCAAACTAGAGACCTAGAGCATTCAGAGGATGGATGGATCAGACTAGAGACCTAGAGCATTCAGAGGATGGATGGATCAAACTAGAGACCTAGAGCATTCAGAGGATGGATGGATCAGACTAGAGACCTAGAGCATTCAGAGGATGGATGGCTTTGGACATTTTTCAGACATTTGTTGGATTTTTTTTCGTGCTTTTTTATGGAGTTTTTTTGGACATTTTTTCGGACATTTGTTGGATATTTTTAGACATTTTCTTGGCCAATTTTTTTTTTTTTTACTTTTTTGGACATTATTTAGATATTTGTTGGACTTTTTTTCATACTTTTGGGGACATTTTTGAACATTTTTACAACCTTTTTCAGACTTCTTTTTTTACTTTTGCCGGACATTTGTGGGACATTTTTGGACATATTTTTTTCCATTTTCTTTATTAAATTTTTTTTTCTTCTTTTTGATGGCTTTCCTATCTAGATTGACAATAAGGGGGTTTCTGAGCAGTTTACACAACACAAGTGCTCGCCATCCAATCGCCGAAAAATGCAAATTCTTGCAGAAAGTTTTTGATCCCAAATCACAGCATGGCTTTTTCTATGGTGTTCCTCAAGGTCTTGGTGTCTTAATGTTGTATTTTGGAGGGATTATTGATCATTTTTATCAATTCTCCAGTGGTAAAAAATGGTTAAATTTAGCACCAAATCTGTGTAACAAATGGTATCAACCCCCAAATTGCTGCAACAACTTATGAGACATAATAGAGCATGGAGATCACCATCACATACTTCTATCATCATTTCTAAACCCTTATACACTTAATTTCTGATTAATGACTAGAACGACTTGACACACAGTGCTGAGCTGCTTCTCAGATTAATCTTCAGGTTCTCAGCTTTCAGATGATGAACACCACTTTTATGTGACATCTACTGTTGACCTGCTATCTCCCCCTAAAAAAACCCTGGACCCCCCTAAAGAAGACTAAAATGGCTCTATAGTGGTGTCAGGGGGTTAAAGGAGTCAGAAAGAGAGGAAGTGTGTATTAGGAGGTGATCTGTGGTGCTTCAGGTTGTTTATATCAGGCAGTCTTTCCTGCAGCGGTTGAACAAACATTGACAGAAGAAGAATTAACGTATGAATCATGACGCAGCAGTTTGAGTCAGTTTAGTAGAATCCTGCAGACACAGACGGTTATTTCTTCTCTCTCAGTTTGATGGATATTATATATATTTATTCTGAGATTTGTTAGTTGTTTCGGAGCGTTCGCTGTCTCGACCCTCTCACTGATATCATGCCGGTAAAAGACCAAACCAGGCAAGCGTCTGAGACCTCTGACCTCCCTGTAAACCTGCCGCTGTTGTTACATTAACGCCATCGTGTCGGCTTATTTGACATTCAACAGAAGTCAACCGTCATATTTGCACGCCGAGCTCCTCTGAGACCCGACCGGTGACCTCCAATCAGCCACGGCTCCCGACTTGCGACTTTGCATATGAATATCACTGGACAGACGTTAACGTTGGCTAAAAAGCGTGAGAATGTGTCGGCTTTCTGCACGCCATCATTGTCCCCCTCGCCTCCTCGAAGCCGCCGAGCAACCGACTATTTTGCGTGCGGCGTGACGGCGGCGGCGCCTCCCTTTCAGCCGAGCTGCAGCGGTTGAGGAGAAGTCATGCGTGGCTTTGTTTTTATGTAAAATATTATTGTAAAACATTTACGTGAAATTTCAATAAACAGTCAGAAAAATGAAGCAGATGTTGGATGAAGCGGAGACACAAAGAGAAACACAACGTCCATTTTGACCGACATTGAGATCAGATTTACTGACGTGCACGTCGACGCGTCTGACAAACAAATGAGTTTCTGCTTCTTTAACCGGCGATCATCTCCGCGGTGACAGATCTAATCCTTTAACCACTTCAGGAAAATTAGAAACAAAACACCCTTTTACACACACCTGCAGCCGGTATGTCACTCATGTATTCTCAAGTATCACACAACAGAAGTACCTTTAATATTTTAGTATTTTTCTCTGCTTTGCATTTCAAACTGATCTCTGAGTGCCGTCTGATAAACGTATAAAGTATTTCCTCTGAAGGTAAAACTGTTTTATTTATATAATACATTTCATTACAAGTAAATAATGTCGTTTTATTTTCATCATGTAGATTTAAGAAGTCAGAAAATAGTGAAAAATTTCCACAACGTACCATATGTCTTGTTTTATCCCAAACCAAAAAATATTTTAGATATAAAACTAATAAATATACACATTTAAGAAGCAAATGTTTGACATTCCTGCTTGAAAGAATTAACGGATTATTAATATTCAGTTGAATAATTGACCAATTGTTTCAACTCAAATGCATTTTACCTCCAAAGTGCATACAGGTGACATGCACAGAAAAATATAATAATAAATAATAATTACCAGAAAATGTAACAAAATAAGACAGAATATAATAAAATAACATCTAAACCCAAAGATATAAACTGATTATCAGCCTGAGAAAGAAAAGAAAGAGAAACACTTTTAATCTAAAAACTTAAAACAATCAAAGGCTATAAACTTATAAAACTATACATTAAAAACATTAATAAATAATCATTAATTAAATAAATAAAATAAAATACTTAAAAACACCTAAATAAATAAATAAAATAAAATAAAATAATTAAAAACAACTAAATAAATAAAATAAAATAATTAAAAACAACTAAATAAATAAATAAAAAGATACACAAGATAATGAGCTGTACAAAAGCATTAAACAAATCCCGATAAAGAACGGAGAAAGCAGACAGCAGAGGAGATAAATGACCAGAGTAACTCAATAAACTGCAATAGATTGATTTATAAAACTATTAAAAGTTATATTTTGGACTGAAGTGAAAGATAAAAGTAAAAATATTTCACCTTTACTGTCAAACTGAAGAATAAAAGCTGTTTACCACATTTATTTTTATTTTAAATACACCATTTAACCCTCTGAGACACACAGCAGACCTGTTTTAGTCTCTTTTAGGGGGTCCAGGGTGTCTTTAGGAGGAGATAGCAGGTCAACAGTAGAGGTCACGTAGAAGTGGTGTACATCATCTGAAAGCTGGAAACCTGAAAATTAATTTGATTTTTAATTTTTAAGTTAAATAGTGAAAGTGTATAAGGGTTTAGAACATGATGATAGAAGTATATGATGATCATCCCCATGCTCTATTATGTCTCATAAGTTGTTGCAGCAATTTTTTATCACTGGAGAATTGATAAAAACTGTCAATTATCCCTCTCAAATACCACATTAAGACACCAAGACGGACGTTTTTCAGCCTTTTTATAGCCTTTTTTTTGGACTGTTCTTCCGCCTTATTTTTTTGGCCATTTTTTGCAAATATTTTGCTCATTATTCTGACATTTTTCTAGTTTGTGGTTGTAAAGTTTCATGAGGCTGTGATGATCCTAGAGGTCACCACAGGTCATTTTATACAGTGAGGTCAATGAAATGTCTCCTATGGGGACTAACATCATCACACATGAATAAAGTTGGGCTCATTGGATCCACCAGAGTCTCAGCTTTACAGTGAGACCCAGTTTATGTAATTCAAGACTGTTTAGGGACCCCAGGATGCAGAAATATTCAGATACACCATTTTAGAATAGGAGACAATAACACATTTATTCAAAAAACTGCATGTGATTATCATAAAGTGGGCATGTCTGTAAAGGGGAGACTCGTGGGTACCCATAGAACCCATTTACATTCACACATCTGGAGGTCAGAGGTCAAGAGACCCCTTTGAACATGGATATGACAGTTTTTCCTCGCCAACATTTTAGCGTAAGTTAGGAGCGTTATTTAACCTCCTTCATGACCAAATAGTCTGACCTGATTGGTACCGATGAATTCATCAGGTTTTCTAGAGCCGCTACAACCTAAAAATCACAAATTGTGTTAATACGTTAAAATAAATCAGTTTGTCTCCCATAAAGTTCTCATCTCATGAATAAATAATTATATTTATGATCATGAACAGCTGGTAGCTGACTGCGACTGTGTTGTTATCTTTAAACACACTTTTGATTGGATGTTACATCAATCAATACCTGGCTTTCCATGTACTAATTAATTATTATTGTGACGTAAAATTATAATTTGTATCTATATATTCAGTGTTTCATCCCTAATTTCTGTAGATTATTGTTATTGTCACATGTTAAACTTTCATTACACCAGATGTAAATATGAAAGTAGATCATAAATCATATCTCTGTGACTGAGATGATGTTTTTCTATAAATAGAAACCGTGACGGTGTGAACTGTCACGGTTTTTGTTTTAAAACAGCGATGATATCATCGTGGTTGTGGTGAAATGCTGAGTCAGACTTCGGTCTGCGGTTTAACTGCAGATATAAATATCTGCACGCGCAACGTGTGTTTGATCAGATTAACCATAAATCCCACAGCACACACACACACACACACACACACTCTGTTTCATTCAGATCTATTTCTGTCTGACGGCGTGCTGTAACAATAGTTGTTGTATACCTGTGAGGACCGGTTTGATGGCATTTTGTCTTGACGTCTTCAGCGGGCTGTTTGATTGTTTAAATACTGCTCATTGTTTTCTGCTGCATGTTTCTGAGCTGCAACTACAAGATGTTGCATCATTAAATATCGTCTCTCCATTAATAAAACTAAACATTTAAGTTGAAAGTAGATTAAAAAGTATTAACGATAGAGACATTTACTGAGCATTTCTAGTTTTATTTAGTCTACAGAAGAGTCCACATAACACCTGTTTTACCATCTCTACATTAGTTACTTACGTACGTTTTACATTTGATTTTAACATTTTAAAGAACGGTTGGTGTTTGCTCCTGATCATATCTATAGATTATATATAATATTTAAAAAGTCATAGTATAGTATGTCAAGAAATTTGATAATTTTTTCTATAAATAAAAACCGTAACGGTGTGAACTGTCACGGTTTATGTGACTATATAATATATATACTATATAGACTATACAATGACTTTATTTCATGAAATTTTTCAACATACAAAAATATTTGTAAAAAGTCATAGTATAGTATGTCAAAAAAATATTTAACAAGGCATAAGTGTACTATGTTGAAAAATTTCATGAAAAAACGTCTTAGTGTAGTTTATGTTCGAGATCTTTATTTTCTGTCTTATTTATCCTTCCAGCTGTTCTGACAGTCTGAGAACAATTCAACAAATCCAACGTCATTTAGATTTTTCTTTACTTTCCCCACCTCCTCCTCCTTTTAGACCTGTAGACCTGTTGACCTGTAGACCTGTAGACCTGTAAACCTGTTGACCTGTAAACCTGTAGACCTGTTGACCTGTAGACCTGTTGACCTGTAAACCTGTAGACCTGTTGACCTGTAGACCTGTAGACCTGTTGACCTGTAGACCTGTAGACCTGTAGACCTGTAGACCTCTAGACCTGTAGAACTGTGGACCAGGTGTCACTGCAGGTTATTGTTTGTTAATTGTCGGGCTGTTTGTGTTCAGGGGACGACAGCAGTCCGGAGAACCTGCTGCTTCACGGTCCGTTCTCCAGGAAACCCAAACGGATCCGGACGGCGTTCTCGCCCTCTCAGCTGCTCCGTCTGGAACGAGCCTTCGAGAAAAATCACTACGTAGTCGGAGCCGAGAGGAAGCAGCTGGCCAGCGGGCTGTGTTTGACCGAGACGCAGGTAAGCATAGAATAAAACACAATTACACCAAAAAAAATAACTTTTATCAGATAAGAACCAAAATGACAAAACAGATTATTAATGAGATCAATAACTAAAGCTCCCCCCCAGAAAATTAGAATACCTTTAAATAAATGAATGGATGAATAAAAACTGTCCAAAACGTAACTAAAGAAGTATGTTGAAATTATTTTTAAAAAAAAGTCATAGTATAGTATGTCAAAAAAAGTTCTGAAAAAAAGTCATAGTATAATAAGTGTTGAAAAGTTTCATGAAAAAAGAGTCATATTATAGTATGTTGAAAAAGCGTCATAATATTAATATGTTGAAAGATTTCATGAAAAAAAAGTCATAGTATATTATGTCAAAAAAGTGGTGAAAAAAAGTCATATAGTATGTCGAGCAATTTCATGAAAAAAGAGTCATATTATAGTATGTCGAAAAATTTTAGGAAAAGCGTCATAGTATTAATATGTTGAAAGATTTCATGAAAAAAAAGTCATAGTATATTATGTCAAAAAAGTGGTGAAACAAAGTCATAATATAGCATGTTGAGTAAAGTCGTGAAAAAAAGTCAGAGTATGGCATGTTGAAAAAAGTTGTGAAAAAAAGTCATAGTATAGCATGTCGAAAAAAGTCGTGAAAAAAAGGCAAGGTATGGCATGTTGAAAAAAGTCGTGAAAAAAAGTCATATAGCATGTCGAAAAAAGTCGTGAAAAAAAGTCATAGTATGGCATGTTGAAAAAAGTCGTGAAAAAAAGTCATAGTATAGCATGTTGAAAAAAGTCATGAAAAAAAGGTATAGCATAGTAAGTCTGAAAAAGGTCATAGTATAGCATGTCGAAAAAAGTCGTGAAAAAAAGTCATAGTATAGTAAGTCTGAAAAAAGTCATAGTATGGCATGTTGAAAAAAGTAGAGAAAAAAAGTCATAGTATGGCATGTTGAAAAAAGTCGTGAAAAAAAGTCATATAGCATGTCGAAAAAAGTCGTGAAAAAAAGTCATATAGTATGTCGAAAAAAGTTCTGAAAAAAAGTCATAGTATGGCATGTCGAAAAAAGTCGTGAAAAAAGTCAAGGTATGGCATGTCGAAAAAAGTCGTGAAAAAAGTCATAGTATGGCATGTCGAAAAAAGTCGTGAAAAAAGTCAAGGTATGGCATGTTGAAAAAAGTCGTGAAAAAAAGTCATAGTATAGTAAGTCTGAAAAAAGTCATAGTATGGCATGTTGAAAAAAGTAGAGAAAAAAAGTCATAGTATGGCATGTTGAAAAAAGTCGTGAAAAAAAGTCATATAGCATGTCGAAAAAAGTCGTGAAAAAAGTCAAGTCATAGCATAGTAAGTCTGAAAAAAATCCTAGTATAGTATTTCGAAAAATTTGATGAAAAAAAGTCATAGTATAGCATGTTGAAAGAAGTCATGAAAAAAGTCATAGTATAGTATGTCGAAAAATTTTAGGAAAAAGCGTCATAGTATTAATATGTTGAAAGATTTCATGAAAAAAAAGTCATAGTATATTATGTCAAAAAAGTGGTGAAAAAAAGTCATAATATAGCATGTCGAAAAAAGTCGTGAAAAAAAGGTATAGTATAGTATGTCGAAAAATGTCATAGTATAGCATGTTGAAAGAAGTCATGAAAAAAAGTCATCGTATGGCATGTTGAAAAAAGTCGTGGAAAAAGTCATAGTATAGCATGTCAAAAAAAGTCATATTATAGCATGTCAAAAAAAGTTGTGAAAACAAGTCATAGTATAGCATGTTATAAACTGTCATTTTACAGTATGAAAATATAACAGAAAAAAAGAAGGAATTAATGACTAATTAATTAAAATATTACGGTTTTATTGTCCATCAGTAAATTTAATCAACTTTAATGAGAAATGAATGAATTTATACCATCCTGTAAAAATAGCTGACGACAAATTATCCTCCTGAAAATATGAATTACGAAATACAGAATTGTATCATTTTAAAACAGCAATTTCACTCGAATACAATGTCAATTAAAATAACAAATATAACTTGATAAGTATAGTAGTGTAGTAATAGTGATAATAACCTTCATATCAATCACCTTAAAGTGTCTGTACGTATGTAGGACATCAAGCCTGGATATAAAGTCAGGTATGATGTGACGTCAGGTTGAGCTTCAGATGTCTGGCTGGGATCCAGATCAGAGGAATGATTGGAGGGGAAGTGAGTCGACGGTTAGTCAGTTCCTCGGCGCTCCCTCCGCCTGATTCTCAGGAGTGATTGACAGTGTTTGTCGTCAGGTCTCCACGGCGATACGAGTCCTGACGCCAGCGAAACGATGTGAATCATCCACGATTATTTATGAGCTAATTTCACAACAGAGGACAGGAAGAGAGAGAGGGAGAGTAATCCATCAATCAGCACAGAATCATCAGCAGTTATTAATCACACATAAATAAAACTTTTGCAATCATTGCACTTTTATAGACGATAATGACGGAGCGATCTGCGTTCCTTTAGGAGATCTCAGGGCCGCCGTCCAACAACTCTTAAAACCGTCAGACTTAATGAACGGCTGTCAGCTCGTCTCCACGGAGCAGCTAAAGAACTAGACTCAAAAACTCAGCTGACGATTTTATTTAATCAGTTTTATCAGTACTGGAAGAAATATTTAGTCCCTTTACTTAACTAAAAGTATCAGTACTGGAAGAAGTATTTAGCTCCTTTACTTAAGTAAAAGTACTAATACCACACTGTAAAAGTCCTGCATTCAAAACCTTAAAAAAGTATGTAGTTGTACTTTAACTTAAGTAACATTTTGAATTCAGGACTTGTACACTGTGGTATTACTACTTTTACTGAAGTAAAATATCTGAGTACAACTGCTGGAATGTAACTAAGTAGAGGAGGAAGTATTCAGATATTTTACTGCAGTGAAACTACTATTAATACTGCACTAGAAGTAAAAGTCCTGCTTTCAAAATGTACTTAAAACAGGCCATTCTGCATAATGAGTACTTTTACTTTTGGTACTTTAAGTATATTTTGATGCTGATACTTTTGTACTTTTACTTCCATAACATTTTGAATGCAGGACTTTTACTTGTAACAGAGTATTTCTACACTGTGGTATTACTACTTTTACTCAAGTAAAATATCTAAGTATCAGTGTTGGAATGTAACTAAGTAGATTTATTTAGATACTTTACTGAAGTAAAACTACTAATAATACTCCACTATTATATATTATTCTGAAATGGGCCATTCTGTATAATGAGTACTTTAAGTATATTTTGATGCTGATACTTTTACTTTAGTTTTACAGAGTATTTCTACACTGTGGTATGACTACTTTTACTCAAGTAAAATATCTGAGTACCAGTGGTGGAATGTAACTAAGTAGATTTACTCAGCGGTGGAAGAAGTACTCAGATCTTTTACTGCAGTAAAACTACTAATAATACTCCACAACAAGTAAAAGTCCTGCATTCAAAACCTTACTGAAGTAAAAGTATGTAATCAGCAAAATGTACTTAACGTATAAAAATATTACTCTGAAATGGGCAATTCTGCATAATGAGTACTTTTACTTTTGGTACTTTGAGTATATTTTGAAGCTGATGCTTTTGTACTTTTACTTCAGTAACATTTTGAATGCAGGACTTTTACTTGTAACAGAGTACTTCTACACTGTGGTATTACTACTTTTACTCAAGTAAAATATCAGTGTTTTAAGTATATCTAAGTATCAGTGTTGGAATGTAACTAAGTCGATTAAGTAAAAGTACTAATACCACACTGTGAAAATACTCCACTACAAGTAGAAGTATGTCTCAGCGAAATGTACTTACAGTAGAAGTATTGATGGAGCAGTAAAATGTTCTATGTCAGTGTTTTGTTTCTGGATTAATGTTACTGAAGCATGTAGTGGAGTAAAAGTTTGTACTCAGGGACACATGTACTTGAGTAGTAAATGTATTTAATTACATTCCACCACTGCAATACTTCAAACAGGATTTAAATATTCCCCAAATAAAATCAGAGGTACAATGTAACTAAATAGATTTACTCAACTACAGTAACTAAGCATGTTTGTAGTACTTGTAATTTACCTTTCTGCTACTTTTTACTTCTACAGCACTACATGTTTCTGAGTTTTAGTTACTTTTATAAAATATAAATGATTATAGATTAAACTACATACAGTATATTGTCAACTTTAAAAGGCTTAAGGCTGATACTGTACATGATAAATATAACACATTGTAGCCGTTCTGCATAATGAGTACTTTTACTTATGTAAGATTTTGAATGCAGGACTTTATTTATTTATAACAGAGTATTTTTACTGGAGTAACACATCAGAGCACTTCTTCTACTACTGACGAAACTTTCTGTAAGTTTAGATCTGAAGTCTGACGTGTTTTCATGTTAAAATGAAGCTCGTAAAGTAACAAGTCTGACTTTTATTAGACAGTGTCTTTGTCTGGAACGAACAAAGAGTTTAAACTGTCATAATATAATTACACAACGTCCCGTCCCTCACGGAGACAATGTCATATTAAAGAGACACCTGAGGCCTTTAGGAGACACCTGAGGCCTCTAGGAGACACCTGAGGCCTCTAGGAGACACCTTAGGCCTTTAGGAGACACCTTAGGCCTTTAGGAGACACCTGAGGCCTCTAGGAGACACCTGAGTGTCGTACAGATTTAATGTAAAAGAGAAGCTGCTGACTAACTGCTCATGTTGCACAATCTGTCAGACAGGACGTGTTTTAACAGACGGATTCGTGTTTAACCAACGTGAAGATATTAAATCATATTTAGTACTATAACTGTCAGTGGTAGAAGGAGTACTACAGTAATAGTAGCTGACAGACTTTTGGAGTTCACATGAAAAGAAGTAATACGCTTCTGATATATATGGAAGTGCAGTACATACTTTACCATGACTTTTTTTAACATTCTATACTACGACTTTTTTGTCACGACTTTATATTCACGACTTTTTTCAACATACTATACTACGACTTTTTTTCACGACTTTTTTCTCCATATAATACTACGACTTTTTTTCACGACTTTTTTCGCCGTATAATACGACTTTTTTTCACGACTTTTTCGCCATATAATACTACGACTTTTTTTCACGCCTTTTTTCGCCATATAATACTACGACTTTTTTTCACGACTTTTTTCGCCCTATAATACGACTTTTTTTCACGACTTTTTCGCCATATAATACTACGACTTTTTTTCACGCCTTTTTTCGCCATATAATACGACTTTTTTCGCCATATAATACTATGACTTTTTTTCACGCCTTTTTCGCCATATAATACTACGACTTTTTTCACCATATAATACTACAACTTTTTTTCACGCCTTTTTTCGCCATATAATACTCCGACTTTTTTCGCCATATAATACTACGACTTTTTTCGCCATACAATACTACGACTTTTTTTCACGACTTTTTTCGCCATTTATTACTACGACTTTTCTTGCCATATTACACTACAACTTTTTTCGCCATATATTACTATGACTTTTTTCGCCATATAATACTACGACTTTTTTCGCCACTTTATACTACGACTTTTTTGTCACGACATTATATTCACAACTTTTTTTCACGACATTTTTCGACATGCTGTAAACTGCTGTAAAATGAATTATTTTGCTCCGGCCGGCGAGCGTTGATGATTTTGGCTCAACTTTTACAGCTGAAAAAACACATTAAAATATGTTTCTAAAAACATCTGAGGAGAGAAACAGTCATTACAGTAACAGAATATTGATCCATATTTGACCAGTGCTGCCTAGTTTGACTGTTTGATCGGAGTTCCTGATTTTCGCCAGCAGTGATTGACAGCTGCTAGCTCCGCTCTGATTGTTTTTTGTTTTTTTTAAAGATAATTTTTTGGGCTTTTATTCCTTTATTTGACAGAGACAGATATAGTTTTTTTGTAAGGGGGAGAGAGAGAGGGAATGACATGCAGCAAAGGGCTGCAGGTCGGATTCGAACCTGGGGCCGCTGCGGTAAGGACTAAGCCTTGGTACATGGGACGCCCGCTCTACCATGTGAGCTACTGCGGCACCCTGATTGGTTGTTTTTGTTCGGGCGCGGTGAAAACGCCATTAGGAGCACTAGGATCACCATATCATATATTTAACTGGATGTGTTTTACCTGTATTAAGACACACCTATCTCTCTCTGTGTGCAGGTGAAGGTTTGGTTTCAGAACCGCCGGACGAAGCACAAACGTCAGAAGTTGGAGGAAGAGTCTCCTGAAGCTCAGCAGAAGAGGAAGGGCAGTCAGCATATCAACCGCTGGAGAGCAGCCACACAGCAGCCCGGCGGAGGAGGAGGCGGCGGCGAGGACGTGGACGTCCTCAGCGAGGACTAGACTGCTGCAAACACACACATTAACACACACATTAACACACACTCTGTTACAGTCATACTGGTTAGTGACTGACATCTAAATAACTTTAAAGGTGCGTTCAGTTTCACATGTTTTAAAAAAGCTTTCATATCAACAATCAGATTTCTGTAAACAGGACGGGCTAACGTAGCTCGTGATGCTAACAGCTCAGTGTTCAAAGTCTCCACAGGAGACAGAAACTTGAATTCAGTTTCTCCTCCACTAATCAAAAGCAGCGAATCTGTAATTATTAACTATAATCAAAACCTTCGGCTACAAACTCAGTATGTGTACTATCGCTCAACATACGTTAGTGTGAATAAACAGTAGTATGCATCTTTTCGGACACACCGAGCAGTAATTTAAATTGAATTATATTATTATTGACGTTACAGAGCCGTCCGTCACTACCGCATTGGATTGTGGGATATTTATGCCACCATAGTGTCCAGTGTTGCATTCTGTAATATTTCACAGGAAATAGTATGTAACTTGCGTACTACTGGTTTCACACTAAGGTTTCGGATGTACTAAAATGTCTCACATACTGTTTTACCGTATTAAATATCATGTTAGGATGACATTTCTGACGCAACCTCAGCTTTAAAAGCTGTAAGAAATGAAGCAAAAACGTTTTGTACGATATTAGATACAAATCACAATGAGAATCCCATTTGAATATAAACTACCAACAAGCATGTGCTGTAATTAAATAGCTCTTAAATATCAACCTGGTTTAATAATAGATAAATATACAACAGAGAAAGAGAGCTGGATTTCTTGAACCTTTCAAAAGAAAACATTATGCACAAACCTGTGTAAAAGACAGACACTGAACGCACCACGAGGCCAACTTTAGCTCGTTTTACCAAAAGTGACGAAAATATGAGCTGTAATTAATCTGATTCATTTAAAAAAAGACAGAATTAATCTGCAGCGAGCAGAACAAACTGAACCTCATCATCCTCTCAAGATACTTCATCACCTTTTTTCATTTGTCTAAAAGCAATAATAAATACGTCTATGATCTATTAAGACTTTAAAGATACTGTTAAAGAACAGTACTCAGTGGAACTTCAGGCCTCGTAAAAATAAAATCTATAATAAAGTGTATTCTACAGGTTTATTTACTTTATCAAATACGGCCACTGTGACCATTTTTAGTAACTCTTCATTTTCAGGTCTGCTAATTTCATGGTAATTAGGTGATAATTAGCAAGTGACCTATTTGAACCCCAATATTTACCTCAAAATGTATCAAAATTACTTTATTATAAACATAATTTAATAATTATGTTAAAATAGCATCTAAAGGCTAAAACAGGCTTGAGAAGCGGCTGCTCTTCTACCAAAACTAATAGAAGACACTTCTGATCACCATGGTGACTGATTGTCTACACAGATGTAACCTGATAGCTAATGTCATAATTCAGAGTTTTTAAAAAAAATGTCAAAGAAGTTATTTACTAATAAATTAAATGTATTATTAAATGTATTAAATAAATTACCATCTATTGGGAAATAGTGAAATATAATTATTAAATAATGTTTATAATAGAGTAGTTTTGGATAAGTTTTGAGGTAAATATTGGGGTCATTTGGCAGTAATTCCAAAGAAAAATCAAATAGGTCACTTGCTAATTATCACCATGAAATTTGCGGGCCTGTAAAATGAAGTGTTGCCCCATTTTCTTTCAGTCGAGGCCTAAATTTCTAAATAAAACCTGATGTTGCATCATGATCATTTCTTCTCTCTACACTTTTCACTTCATCAAAACAAATCATCGTACTTGTGAGTCATGCATGAGGCTGCAGGAGTAAAATGCATGACTCAAAACAGACAAATTCCACCAAAAAAAACGTATTGCAAAAACAAATCTCCACCCCCTCAACGTACCGACGTCGGTGTTTTAACAGAGCCGTCAGACCAACCGACAGGTGAAGGTGTTTCCTGTTTTGGCACGTTTACTAAATATTATTTGGCAGGTTCGTCTCACGTTCACAAACTGCCAAAAACATCTGCAGGAAATGATGAAGTTTATAATTCTGCCTCAAATCTTCAAGTTAGTTTGATTACAGCTCAGATTTCTCCGTAACGGTTACTAAAAGATGTCAAAATGTCCTACTAAATGGTCAAATATATCATGTAAACCTTAGATGTTCCTACACTGATTCATAGACACACACATACATGCACAGCAGCACATATAATCACATACATACATGTTGACAGCTCACCTTTCCTGATGGACTGATGGATGTCCCTGAAGGCATCACGCTCATGCAAACAGCAGGAGGTCAAAACTCTCCTGTTAGAGACGAGGATAAAAAAAGAAAACACTCAAAAACTCTGATCAGCCACGAAGGAGGAGCTCAAAGAATCACAAACTGTACCTTCCTTCCTGTCGGAGTCGGACTGACGAGGAGATTTGATGCTTCCGAGAGGCAAAAATAAAAATAAACAGGAGTCCAAACGTGGTCACAGCTGCTGACTGAACACGGATCTTTGGTGCCAAACGAAGCCAGCGTTCCTGGATAAAAAAAAAAAAGAGGATTAAAGTGAGAGGAGAAGCTGGTTTTTTTCTGAGCGTCTGTCTGCAACAGACGGCGGCCGGCTCGCAGGAAATCTGCTCAGCTGAGAAACGAGTCTGAAACAGGAGAATAACGGTTCCTCCAGCAGGGAAACAGGAGCAGGAACAGAGGATGGATGGGGGTGGAACGGAAAGTTTACTTTAACATAAAGTTCTAAAGAAGAATCCACCTTAAACACAACTGTGTTTGTGATGTTCTTTACATTCCACGCTCCGTTTAGTCTTTTTACTTTACTCTCTACCACACTTTTATTTACTTTAAGTACAGCAACATGTCAGATTTTGTCCCTTTGTCATCATGGAGTCACCAAACTGGGCGAAAACAATCAGAGAAACCAGGTTTTACATCCTGAGAAACATCATTTCAGTTTTGTTCTTTGTCAACTTGTTAAGTTGGAAAACAATCAATCAATCAATCAAATCAGATTTACTTTGGATTCATCGGTGGCTGTCAGGACTCAGTCACACCAGCATTTATAATAATAATTAGGGCTGTCAAAGTTAATGCGATAATAACGCAGTAATAATAATATAATAATCGGTTCTAAAGCTAGAATGAAGATACTGGTATCATAGTAAACTATAAAACCTGATGAATCCTTCGGTACCAACCATGTCAGACTAGCTTGTCATGAAGGAGGTTAAATAACGCTGCAAACTTACACTAAATTTTGGTGAGGAAAAACTGTCATGTCCATGTTCAAAGGGGTCCCTTGACCTCTGACCTCCAGATGTATGAATGTAAATGGGTTCTATGGGTACCCACGAGTCTCCCCTTTACAGACATGCCCACTTTATGATAATCACATGCAGTTTGGGGCAAGTCATAGTCAAGTCAGCACACTGACACACTGACAGCTGTTGTTGCCTGTTGGGCTGCAGTTTGTCATGTTATGATTGGAGCATATTGTTTTATGCTAAATGCAGTACCTGTGAGGGTTTCTGGATCAATAACTGTCATTGATTTGAGTTCTTAATTGATTCACAATAATAAATATATACATACATTTACATAAAGCAGCATATTTGTCCACTCCCATGTTGATAGGAGGATTAAATACTTGCGATTAAATGTGAGATTGATTTGCTATTAATTAACTATTTGAATCGACTGACAGTCCTCGTATTGAAGCTTAAACAGGTTGTTAAGATGCTCATTAACAAATCAGTCCAGCTAGTGTGTTTCCGTTGAACTCGCTAACTAGACCCGCGAGATGCACTTAAGTAGATTTAGCTTGCTCTAGTATCAATATTAAACTGATTTTTGTTTGCATTTAACAACAGTATATCCCGCGAGCCTTAGACACTGGGATGCTGCCAAAGCATCATGGGAATTGTAGTTGTTGCTAACATGCAACTCAGTCGCACAGCAGTTCATGAAATAGTCACAAAATTGAATATATTGATTCGTGAACATAGACACGGATTTCACTTTTTTTTCCCGTGATAGTCAGCACGAAATTAGTCAGCGTCGAACGTCGAGCGTCGAACGTCGAGCATCGAACGCCGCTGTTCATGTCCCGTTTGAGACCACATGTCAACACTGATTTATTTGTCACGTAACTTCCGTACTTAAAGGGACTATTTGTAACTTTTTAAGCGTATAAATGTAGCGGGTCGTCACACATGCGCGCTCGCATATGCGCGTTCGCGTGTGGCCGCTGCCTTTCCTCCTCTGCCTGCCTGCGTTCACTCAGAGAGCGCGCGCGTTCTCAGCTCGCTCCACCTCTAGACGTGAACGCTCGCTCACTCCACACTGCAGAAGAGTTAGTTTAGCTCTGAGAATATCTAATGAATGCACAGTTGACGTTTTTGCAGAAATAACTGCTGCAGCTCCTCCAGACCAACAGAGGTTTCCCGTGTCTTGTGAAGTGACGGAGCTCCTCAGCTAGTAACGTTATCGTCTCGTTACCGACCGGGTGCCGGTGTCTCCCTGCTCTCTCCGGCTGCGGGCGGAGAGAGCAGGGAGACACGCTGCAGAGCCCCGCTGTATCAGCCTGCGCCGAGGCAGTAAAAGCCAACACTAGGATCAGATCTAAATCATGTTCATGGAGAGACCTTGGTCTGGTCAGCTAACATTACTGCCAAGCAGCTGAAATATAGAGTGATATTGTGCTTTTAGCTGACGTGTGTCTCCTCACTGTTTTGAGCGATGCTCGTTCAGGTATATTTAGAGCGAGCAGGCGCGAGCCCGACGCTGACTTTCGTTGATTTCACGGCCACAGGTGTCGCTGTTAAGAAGCATTTCTGAAAGTTACAAATAGTCCCTTTAAGTTACAACACTTCCGGTGTTATTTAAACTCAAACCGCCATCTTTTCCTAAACCTAACTAAGTAGTTTTATTTTGAAAAGACTGGAGCGGAAATTGACACGTGCATCACGTGTTGCTGGACATTCGTAGGAAAACGCACGAAAAATACGTTGGTGAAAGTCGTGCTGAGCGTCACGGAAAAAAGGTTAGTTTGTGAACACGAATCAAATAGATTAAATTTCACGACTATTTCACGAACTGCTGTCAGACTGTGTTGTAATATATGCTAACAAAATAATCATTATTTAATATTTATTCCTTCTAATATAAAATATGGAGAGAAACCCTTCAGGAACATGCTTCAGCTTTTCTGCTGAAAGACACCTTTTAATAAGAAAATGTTATTTATAATTTTTCAGGTGGTAAACTCTTCAGTTTTTGTACTTTACAAGTTGACAAAGAGCGTCTGAATGCATCTGCTCTCATTCTGTCTTTACTTCAAAAGCATTCTGGGAAATGTAGGCAACAACGAAGGATCATTACAAAATGTTTCAACTCAAAATAACTGGTGGAATGTGCTGAACATCACAAACTGATTAACAATATATATATATATATATATACTGTGCTGAACATCACAAACTGATTAACAAGTGGATTTTAATTTGTAGATTAAAAGTCAAACTCCCTGTTGGAGGAACCTGAAATCTTTCAACAACGTTTAGTTTTGCTGTTTGACCTCGAATGAAAATGAGTTTAAAGCAGCGTCTCTAAACATAGAAGAATATTTTATATTTTTATTCTTGTCAACAATTCTCATGTCCGTCTCTCAACACTGTCTGACTTCCTGTCTGTCTCAGCTCCGAGCCCGTTGGTTCCTACTGAAGATCTTATATATATATATATATATATATATATATAAATAGTGACTTTGTTGGGGACTATTTTCAGCGGCGGATTAATCCACATTTGGGCCTTTTTTGAATGAGGTTTGTTGACGAGTAGAAAAAGATAAAATGATAAACACGCATGTCTCCTGCAGGAATCTTCTAGTTGTTTTTCACTGAGCGGTTTACGGTTTCTCTGCTTGGCGGCAGAAACCAGCTGATCCCGGAGCAGTTTTCATTCTGCTCGTTAGTTTTTTTTTGTCTTTTTGGAGAAAAAAATGTAGGTATTTATGTAAAAAAATGGATTTGAAAAAAGTATTCTATGCATCTGATGTGTATATAATGATAATAATAATAATAATAATGATAATAATAATAATAATAATAATGATGTGTGGACTGTTTGTTTCTCTCACTGCATCCGTTCATCTGTTTGTTTCTTCTTCCTGGACAGATTTACCTCATCATCTCCTTATGTAGCACTTCTTCTTCTTCTTCTTCTTCTTAGTCAGATCTATTTTTTCATCGTTTTAGGATCGAATGCACTAACTGTACGACAACGGGGACAGGAAATGACAGAAGCTTTGTACTTCCTGTGTTCAGATTTGGAAAAAATATAAATAAAATGAGATGAAATCAAAAGTTTTGTTTTACGTTGTTGAAGTTATGATGATGTTAAAATGGTTCTTTGTGAAATATTAAAGTTATACCACCCACAATCTGCAAATTACAACATATACATTTAGTAAAACTGATTTGACTTTACAAGAATAGAAAACATTTATAGATTTATGGATGTGGAGGTTTTGTTAATGTTACAACTTAATTTCAATTTAAAGTAATTTGAATCCTGGCACTCAAATTAGTATTACTATTATTCTTATTATTAGTAACTAGTAGTATTAGTATTAGCAGCTAGTAGCGGTAGTAATAGTATTTTACTTAATATTTTTCGTAAATTTTTCACAAATTTTGTTTTATATTTTAACTTATTCTGTCAAATATCTTTCCAAATAATTTTCAATTTTTTTCCAGATATTTTTCACATATTTTTCAGACATTTTTCACATATTTTGTCAAATATTTTTCCTAATAATTTTCAGTTATTTTTGGGATAATTTCCAAATATTTTGTTACGTATTTTTAGGACAGTTTTCACAAATGTCAAATATTTTTCCTAATAATTTACGAATATTTTTCGGATATTTTTTCACTAATTTTGTCAACATTTTTCCTAATAATTCGTAGATATTTTCCACATATTTTTCTCACATGTTTTTTCAGACAGTTTTCACTATTGTCAAATATTGTACTAATATTTTACGGATATTTAAAATAAATTTAAAGCATAGATAGTAGAATAGAAACAGATGTCAGACCTGTGAATCCTCCGCAGGTTGAAGCTGATCCTCGGCTGCTGCAGCGGTTCAGTCCAGACGGTGTCCAGGTTGGTGTCCCGGTTGGTGTCCAGGTTGGTGTCCCGGTTGGTGTCCAGGTTGGTGTGCTGGTTGGTGTCCAGGTTGGTGTGCTGGTTGGTGTCCAGGTTGGTGTCCTGGTTGGTGTCCCGGTTGGTGTCCAGGTTGGTGTGCAGGTTGGTGTCCCGGTTGGTGTCCAGGTTGGTGTCCAGGTTGGTGTCCCGGTTGGTGTCCCGGTTGGTGTCCAGGTTGGTGTGCTGGTTGGTGTCCAGGTTGGTGTCCCGGTTGGTGTTCCGGTTGGTGTCCAGGTTGGTGTGCAGGTTGGTGTGCAGGTTGGTGTCCAGGTTGGTGTCCCGGTTGGTGTCCCGGTTGGTGTCCAGGTTGGTGTGCAGGTTGGTGTGCAGGTTGGTGTCCAGGTTGGTGTCCAGGTTGGTGTGCAGGTTGGTGTGCAGGTTGGTGTCCAGGTTGGTGTGCAGGTTGGTGTCCCGGTTGGTGTCCAGGTTGGTGTGCAGGTTGGTGTCCAGGTTGGTGTCCTGGTTGGTGTCCAGGTTGGTGTCCAGGTTGGTGTCCCGGATGGTGTGCCGGTTGGTGTCCAGGTTGGTGTCCTGGTTGGTGTCCAGGTTGGTGTGCAGGTTGGTGTCCAGGTTGGTGTCCCGGTTGGTGTCCCAGTTGGTGTCCAGGTTGGTGTCCCGGTTGGTGTCCAGGTTGGTGTCCAGGTTGGTGTCCAGGTTGGTTTCCCGTTTGTTGTCCAGGGTGGTGTCCTGGTTGGTGTCCAGGTTGGTGTCCTGGGTGGTGTCATGGTCCAGGTTGGTGTCCAGGTTGGTGTCCCGGTTGGTGTCCAGGTTGGTTTCCCGTTTGTTGTCCAGGGTGGTGTCCTGGTTGGTGTCCAGGTTGGTGTCCTGGGTGGTGTCATGGTCCAGGTTGGTGTCCAGGTTGGTGTCCCGGTTGGTGTCCAGGTTGGTGTCCAGGGTGGTGTCTTGATTGGTGTCCCGGTTGGTGTCCAGGTTGGTGTCCAGGGTGGTGTCCAGGTTGGTGTCCCGGTTGGTGTCTCGGTTGGTGTCCCGGTCCTCATGCGTCCTCAGCCTGCAGCTGCTCCGCCGGATTCCCCCCGTCTCTCTCTGCATCTAAATGTGCACAAAGTATTCGGATCATTAACTGAAACACATATCTCTATATGCAGATATTAATTAAACATGAAATAAATAAACAAAATAACAATATAACAAGTACCTTAAGACACATGTTGTATCTAACTTTAGGAGGATTATTGGAATATTAAAGGAATATTATGAGAAATAAATTCATAGAGTGAATTATTACAGAAATGATTCACTGAGAGTCTGAATCAGAAATAATCTTGAGATAAACATCAACAAAATGAAGACAGATGGACAAACAGATGAAGTACATTATTAATAAAATGTGGAAATATACTCCATCATCTCCATACCGCACAAGTCTACCCTCAAATACACAAGAAATACACAAAATACAGCCTCAAAAAACTGCCTCATTATAACAGGGCGGTAACACAGTACATAGATATACTGAGATATTATGACTTATAGTAACGTACTTAAGTACAAAGTACAACTACTTGTATTGTACTTGAGCATTTTCTTTGCATGCCACTGCATACTTCTACTCCACTACATTTATCTGACAGCTTTAGTTAATTCACTAATTCTGTCAAATATTTTTCGAATATTTTTCACATATTCTGTCACATATTTTATATATATTTTATTTCTATTTTTTGGACATTTTTCACATATTTTTCAGGCATGTTTTACTAATTTTGTCAAATATTTTTCCAAGTAATTTTCGATTATTTTTAGGATATTTTTTAACCTTTTGTGCTACGTATTTTTCGGACAGTTTTCACAAATTTATTCAATAATTTTAATAAGAATTTATGGATATTTTTCACATATTTTCCGGACATTTTTCACAAAGAAATTGTCAAATATTTTTCCTAATAATTTTTGGTTATTTTTCGGACATTTTTCACAATTTTTGTCAGATATTATACTAATAATTTACAGATATTTTTGTGGTATTAGTATTTTTACTGCAGTAAAGGATCTGAACACTTCCTCCACCACTGATTAGATGACTCAATATTACAGTGAACGTGATGAAAATACAGCTTGCAGCAGCTAAAGTACTACAAACAATACTACAGAAATATTATAGGAGATAAATATAGTACACAGTACATTCTTTGGCACAAAGGCAGTAATATTTATGTTCATAAAGAGCACTAATATGTTGGGAATAATCACGTTAATGGTGATTTTTAATTCACTAAATCAAATTAAAGGATATTAAACTGACGCCACAAAGAACAAAAGGAGGAACGGAGCGAGTAAAACACACTATAAGGGACAATAAAGTGATGATTATGATGATGGAGATATCATAACGCTGTATCCTCCCCCTCCAGTCGCTGCTACCTGCCTGTATGTTGGTGGCGTTGCCATGGAAACATTTCAATATTCACAATGGGAGGCTGAAGTGAAATAACAGATGGCGGGAGGCATGTAGGTGCACGACTGACAGAAACAAATTATCACTTCTCTTTATCTCCTCCGAGTGGAGCGACACCGACGGGTGAGTCCAGGTGAACCGCGGCGGCGACCGCCGGTTATTACATTCAATTATCAATCATGGATTCATTATGATTCTCATAATGTTGTTAACAGAGAGCATCAACGCAACAAGGTTCAAACACATTCACACACAGGACAGCCTGGTCCGATGTCTCCGATATCTCCGATGTCTCCGATGTCTCCGAGCTTCATCACATTAAATATGAAACAATAACTGAGACGGTAAAGTGACGACTTTCAGCGTTCGTTTGAGGGTTGTCACCTCCGTATGGCTGAAGACAACGACTCAGATTCAGGACGAAGCAGCAGGACGTCATTGACCGTCCACGTTCAGATGGACGTCACCGACCGTCCACATTCAGACAGACGTCACCGACCGTCCACGTTCAGATGGACGTCACCGAGTTGATGAGGTCAATGAAGCTGATGATGAGGTCCCAGCTGATAAACAAGCCTGATGAAGGGAAGCAGCTGGAAGGACGCTAGGAAGGAAGGAAGGACGGATGGACGATAGGAAGGTAGGAAAGAAGGAAGAAATGACGATAGTAAGGAAGAAGGAAGGACAAACGATAGGAAGGATGAAGGAAGGACGGACGACAGGACGGAAGAAAGGAAGGAAGGACGGACGATAGGAAGTTAGTAAAGAAGGAAGGACAGACGAGTGGAAGGAAGGACTATAGGAAGGGGGAGAGGACGGACGATAGGAAGGAAGGACAATAGGAAGGAAGGACAGATTATAGGAAGGAAGGAAGGAAGGACGATAGGAAGGAAGGAAGGAAGGACGGACAATAGGAAGGTAGGAAAGAAGGAAGTATGGACGATAGGAAGGATGAAGGAAGGACGGACGATAGGAAGGAAGGAAGGACGGACGATGGGAAGGTAGGAAGAAAGGAAGGACGGACGGATGGATAGATAGATAGATTGATAATTCATCCACTGGGCTCAGAGCAGCAGGTAAAAGTAAAACAACAGTCAACAGACAGAAACTCTTAAATCCTCATATTCCTGTGATTGACATGTTAAACATTCAGTTAAAGAGAATGAACTTCTCTCTGGTGGATAAAACCACCGAAGTGGCAGCAGCAGCTGTGAAGGTTAAAGGTTCGTCTGATCTCCTCCAGTAAAAGTTGATCTTTTCTATTGTGTTTCTATTGTTTGTGTCAGTTTGTTTCACACTTGTTGAGGTTTCAACCCTCCAATCAGTCGAGTGCTTCAATTAGCGCCAATCATCCGTCAGCTCTCTGATGTTAATGAAAGTATTTATCCAAACGAGACTAATTAAAACCAGCCGCTCGTTAGCAAACCTCTAATCAACTTAATTGCTGCAAATAAAAGCAATTAACATCAGAGCCACTCTGCTGCTGCTCAGCATCACATTAACTACCACACAACACAATCAGCTGATCACATTATATTAATCCTCTGGACCTCTCAGTCCGTCCGTTTATACCAAACTACAACTTCATTAAAATGTTCAAAAGTTAATAATCAGCTGTTATATTCATGTTTTTCTAAAAACAACATAATATTTCAAAGCCAGAATCAATATATCCGCTTCATCTGAGTCTATGTGGATGTAGAAAGAAGTTACCGCTTTTATTGTTGTAGTCTGAGTAACGTGACGTCATATCCGTTCCGTATCCGTCAACCAAAACAAACCTCAGAGAGTATAAAACGTCGGAGGGTCGTCGTGGATACGACCTGCACCCTCCCATGTTAAATCCAGCGTGGTAAACACTACACATCCAGTAAAGGATGGAAACACTTTGGGTTTCACACATTGACAGGAAAAGCAGAGCTAGACAGAGCAGAGCTAAAGCTGCACGCTAACTTCTAAAAAAGGACAAACTATGTCATAAAAAAAAGTTCGAACAAAGGCTGAAATATGTCCAAAAAAGTTTTGAAATATGTCCGAAAAAGGCTTAAAAAAAGCAGAAATTAGTTCAAACAAAAGTACGAAATACGTCCGAAAAAAGGCCGATATATGTCTGAATAAAAGTCAGAAAAATGTCTGAAATATTTCCGAAAACAAATGAGGAAAAGTTGCAGGACTGCATTGAAACGGCCCCGATGGAGCTGACCATGGATTGATAAAGAGAACGGACATCTATGGAAATCAGATTGATGGATTATATTCACCAGAAGTGTAAAACATTATAAATTAAAAAGAAAATCCCACTAATCTGTGAGGGAAATATCTTTATTTTTTTATTTTTGGGTTGGTGGATAATAAATAATTCCTGACAATGATCCTGATATATTTGACTTCAGGACGTCTCTGACTACATACATGCTGGAAATCAAACATTTTTACTGGGTTCATTTAGAGATTTATCAAAGTAAAAGTCCCAAGAAGTGTCTGATTCATCTGTTTCCCTTCATGGTCTAGAGGTAATGAAGTTAACAAAAGTCACAATAAATCATAACGCTCAGCTTCCATGTTTCTTTCACCAACGACTGCTGATTCTGATTAAACTGGAGCTCAGAGGGATCAACGTATCTTTGTCTGGTTGAACCGTTGAACAGCGTTTTGTTCTCCGTGTATTAAACTAATTAACGTCTGTTAGTAAAGAGGACTTTCAGACCTGTAGAGTCGTCCTCTCTCACATCTGACTGGACTCTATCAGCTCTGTGGCTGGAGGCTACTAACCGCTAAACGGTGATGTGTTTCTGTGTGTATTTACATGTGGTCCAGTATTTGCATGTGACGGTACACATGCGTGACAATAACTCATCAAAGTAAACTCTGACGGAGGGAAAGTTTGAGCAGCAGAAAGAGACGAGGAACTGACGGTGTTGAGGCTTGACAGAGGGGATTTCCAGCCATCTGGTTACAGGTTCAGCTACCAAACTGAGTCTTTGTATGATGAGAAATCCCCCACTGAGATCAACCACAAGCAGCAGCCTCCTCCCCTGTTTTCATGGACGAGTTACGGACTCATCTCGTTACAGGTGTTTCTGTAAACCTGCTTCTGTTCAGGAGATCTTGGGGAGTTCTCAGGAAGCTGTTGAATCAAATGGTTTCATGTATTTGAGGCATCGAAAAGAACTTTTTAATAAGACAACAAGACGTCCTGCAAATCAGTCGTTGTGTTTCCATGCAGCTGTCGAGCGGATTTTAAGAAAAACGTTCTATGTTGCTGTATATCATGTGTAGATAACACCACGTTAATCTCATGTAAATCAGATGATCTTTGTCAGTAGGTGGTGCTATGACTATAACTCAATATGGGCTTGTAGATGTCTTTAGACTTATATCCAACTTGTGAAATTCTGGGCAGGTTGGATGCTGTAAAGTCCAGTTACAACAGCTTCCTGTGTCATGGAGAAACATGCAAATTGATCGCCTCGCCGCGGCAACGCCGTTCCACGAAGACTTTGCAATTTACCATCTTGAAGGTCTTGAGATTCTGCTGACCAAATTTGAGATCGATCTGTTAAATCCTGTAGGAGGAGTTTCAAAAAGTTTGCATAAAAACATGAGAAATGCAAGATATTCAAAATGGCCAACTCCCGGTAGGGCGGAGCTAACGAAAGCCGATAGGAAATATGTCCAAAATGATGAGAGTGATGTGGGTACCAAATTTTGTGAATATCATAGCAACTATGAGGGCTCGTAGATGTCTTTAGACTTGGACTTTGATCCAACATGTGAAATTTGGGGCAGGTTGGACGATGTAAAGTCCAGTAACAACAACTTCCTGTGTCATGGCGAAACATGCAAACTGCCCGCCTCGCCACGGCAACGCCTCTCCACAAAAACACAAAAGCTTTGCAATTAACCATCATGAAGATCTTGAGATTCTGCTGACCAAATTGGAGATCGATCTTTTGAATCCAGTAGGAGGAGTTTCAAAAAGTTCCGTACCTGTAAAGTGTCTGAAATGGGGTATTGTCACGTGATCTATGACATCATCGTTTGAGGTAGCAACTATTACTGCGCAATTTAGCGTCACATTAGCCCGGAGGGTTATACCCACTCAATTTGAAACCAATCTGATAAACCCATTAGGAGGAGTTCGAAAAAGTGTGGAGCTAATGAAAGACGAGAGTTCGCCTGTCGGAGATTAGCTCTGGTTGTTTTGGATCGAAGGGTCGATTGCGTTCTGACTGCACAGTTCACGTATGAACAAACGAACCGAACCTGGAGGTGAAACGAGCTCCGGGTGAATACAGCAGCACGTGTAGCGGCAGCTGCCAGAAAATAACGATGTAGAAGAGGAATGTGACGTCTATAAAAGTGAGTGATTCACGTCCATCGATTATGAGACGGCGTTGGCGGCTCCACCTCACTAACTGCCAGGTAAACTCCTGCGTTTATGAGCAGGCGGATGATTGATGAGCTAATGTTCCTCCCTAATGTGCTGTACGCTTCACGTGAGGAGAAACTCTCTGCACGCCAAAATGACGCCACCGACGACGGCTCGTCCTGCAGGATGTAAATGACCGGCGGCGCCCGAGTGTCCTGAGCGGCGCCCGTTCATTTGCATAAAAAAAGCCTCATCTGACCTAAACTACAGTTTGACTTCTCCAACAGCTCCCCGGCGTGCCAGAGGCCTGTCGGCTCCAACCGCCCACCTTGATTTGTGGCTCTGGTGTTGCCATGACAACGGATCCGATGGGGCCTGATTTACGAGCGAGCGTGACGGGCTAATGACGGGTTTGGGCGCTGAGCAGCGTCTACAGACTGGAAGAGCTGGTTTCGGACGGAGCAGACGCTGCTCCCAGATCAGCTTCTAACCTCCACTGGTGATGGAGGCCAGCGGGAGGAAGAACTGATCCTGAATCAGCGCCCGGAGGGCGGCCGCGCCCCCCCTGAGCGCTCCCTTACGCCACCACCTGGACGGGCCGCTGTGATTGGCCGAGAGGAGTTTGGGGGGGAAGTGATAGGCAGTAAAACGCTGGTTCTCTATGAATCACTGAAAGAGCTCTAATTAAGAGTAATGACGGCTGCTGTGAGTCTGCAGCCTGATTGAGATAATTACACTTAATCACGGAGAAAATAACATTTTAGTTCCACGTTAACGCAGCAGTTCAGACTCCCGCTGCTATTTAGATCAGTGCTTCGTTTCCGTGTTGGTTAGTCGACGGTGCGGAGAGCTGATGGATAAATAAATCATTTCATGTTTTCACACAGACTTTTAATACGGAAGCTCAATTCTGCCCAAAAAAAAAAAATAGTAATAAAAGTCAGGAATGATAAAAATTTAAAATACTCCTACGTGAGATAAGTTAAAAACATTGAGACCATCAGACAAAACTTTAACGTGAGATAAGAAGTCAAAAACATTGAGACCATAAGACAAAACTTTAACTCACAATCTCATGTCACTTAATATTTTTTATTTTCATGCATAACTTGTTTCTGTAATCAATTGATGATCTAATAGTTTTCCAGCCTCTTGTTCTTTTGTTTCTGGATGAACATAAAATTATCATTAATGCTTTCTATCAGCGATCTCAGCGTAATCATGATTTGTTCAAACAAGGGCTGACAAAGGTAATGCCATAATTACACGATAATTCGCAAATTAATTTTAACGGCACTAATTTCCTTAATGCATTAATGAAACTTGCATTTGTTAGGTTGTAGCGGGCTCAGTCTTAAAGCTAGAGTCCAGCAGATACGGAGCAACATCAGCATTCATTTAGTGTCGTCTTTCTGTCCACCTGATGAACTTAAGTCCAAAATAGAGAGCTCCAGGGATGACGTATGTTTGTAGGACAACCAGAAGCAATACACTCATATAATGAATTCATCGGTACCAACCATGTCATACTAGCTTGTCATGAAGGAGGTTAAATAACGCTCCAAACTAACGCTAAATATTCTTTAAATTGACCTCCTCAGAGGGTAAATTTAACGCGAGATACAAAGTCAAAAACGTTGAGATAGTAAGACAAAACTTTAACTCACCATCTCATAATGTAACTTACAATGTTTTTAATTTTCATACATAACTTAACCTTTTTTCCGTAATTAATTGAGAAAGATATATATATATATATTTTTTTAACCATTTTTTAAACACAGCTGCTTCTAGTTCTTTTGTTGAGGGATGCCCCAATAATTGTCCGATATTCAGTAATAATATGTGATCATGAGACCAGCTTTTATCATGTTATCACGATGTGTTCAAATCCAATCTTTTAAAATGTAACTTCTGGTGAGAAACTTAAATAAAGTTGTTTGAAGGAGATGTTTTCACAGCAATAACACTATAACACAGCAGCTTATAATAAATACGTACAATTATAATCAATGCTACTGATGCCGAGAATGTTGTTTTTAGAGCTGTCAAAGTTAAGACGGACCGGAGACGGCGTGTCAAACGCGATAAGAACACGTTAACGCGGTAATAACACGTTAACGCGATAGGAACACGTTAACGCGATAACACATTAACGCAAATTCATTTTAACGACACTAATTTCTTTAACGCATTAATGCAACTTGTGATTTTTTGGTTGTAGCGGCTCAGTTTTAAATATACTAGTATCATAGTAAACTATAAAACCTAATGAATCCATCGGTACTAACCATGTCATAACGCTCTAAACTTACGCTAAATCTTGTCCAAATGCAGTACCTGTGAGGGTTTCTGGACAATATCTGTCATTGTTTTGTGTTGTTAATTGATTTAAAATAATAAATATATACATACATTTGCATAAAGCAGCATATTTGTCCACTCCCATGTTGATAAGAGTATTAAATACTTTACAAATCTCCCTTTAAGGTACATTTAGAACAGATAAATCGCGATTAACTCGAAGTTCATTGTCAGAGAAGATCTTTGGTCTCAGGTTCCTTCAACAATGCTCATAAAATATGTAGATATATAAAAGGGCAACACACTACTTTAATCTGAGGCATGAAATAGTGCAGCTAAATAAATATAAAACACAAGTATAATATACTAATGTAAATGTAAATTTGTAATTTTGTTGATGGCAATATTTCAGATGGAAAAACAGAATGTAAACAGGAAGAATAATATGTATCTGTGTACACATGGAGGTGTAACAGGTTGTAAAACAATAAGTTAAGGATATAAAGGTAAATAAATGAAGTTGTTTTTACATCAAAACCAAATAGATCTTAAAGAGGGAACATGTTAAACTTATAATAATACATAATTAAAACTACTGAAGTCAATGAAATATTGGTAACACTTTATAATAACCATCATTTATAAATGTGAAATTGATAATTAAACTTAGTTAAAAAGTTATTTTACTGTTAACAAACAATGAAATTATAATTAATAATTTTAACAGTTTATTTTTGCAAACATTATAACAATAATTTTTTTAATAATTTATTTTATTTACTATTTTATACAAAGTATTAATTAATGATTATGAAGTTATTCGTAAATCTTTAATAGATAGATTGTAAAGCGTCAATAAACATTATTTAAATAGATGGTTCATTCTTTATTAATGTTTAATAATTAGTTTTATGGTCCATCCATCTATGTAATGTTTAAAGATGTTTAACAAACAATTTATTAATTTTGTAATTATTAACAAATACTTAATACAGTATATAAAATGTTATAACGTGTAACAATAAGCTGATAATAAATAATTGACTAACGTAATCAGAATGTTATTGATATCGTCTCTTATCAGCTATAATTACATATATATATATATATATATAAAATAATGAGTTTGGTTTCTGTTAAATTAGTGTTTAACTCCTCTGAGGAGCTGTGAAAGGTGTAAATATTCATATATTTTGATCACAGCGGAATTATTTAATGATCCCGAGATAACGACATCACACGGGCAAATATTGTAGTGATCTCTGGAGACGCATCATTTTCTGGTGATTATGACATCACAAGTTTATGATTTCTGATCATTAGTTTTCTTCTAATGATCCGGAGGAGACGGTTCGGAGGTTATTTTGAGATCAGGAAACAATTATTATTATTATGAAGAAGAAATGTGTTATGTTGAGATATCTCACACACAGACACACACACACACACACGCACCCACGCACCCACACACCCACACACACACACACACACACACACACACACACACACACACACAATGTGACCCGACCCGTCCTGCAGGTGAGCAGCAGCAGTCAGACAAACACAGAAACACTAATTATACGAGTGTTTGGAATACAAACAGCCGCCCATCACGCCGCCATGACGTCGGCTCCCAGACGTGACGGCGACCATCAGATGTCGCCGACTCGTCTGTCACCGACCACCAGCAGCTGCTGCTCGCCAAAACCGCTGAGTCGCTCACTTCTAGACGTTTGAGGACGATAAATAAATAAAAAGCAGATCCGAACCCGTCGACTACAGTTGAACTGATGAACTGTAGACTTATTGACATGCACTCATAATGAGACTTAATATTGATAATTACACTTAATAACACCAAAATACACCACAGACGCTCTGACAGTGTTGATAGTGAGTTAATGAGGAGAGCAGCAGGTAAACACTGACACCAGTCTGACTTCAGCCTGCAGCTGATGACGTCTTCATAACGGCCAAATCATCAACCGCAATTAATCCAGTCAGGACTCACTCAGCGAGCTGAAGTCACGCCACAATATGACTTATTACTGCAGTTACAGACAAAAAACAAAGCTTTGGTATTCTTTTCAAAAAAGATATACCTGATTAGATACTATCACCATACATCGGTGTGATTCGATATTCTGATTAATTGTGACTTTTGTTAACTTGTTTCACACTAGACCAAGGGAACAAGTTGAATCATTCACTTCTAGGGACTTTTACTTTGTAAAATCTCTAAATGAATTCAGTAAAAATTGATTTCCAGCATGTATGTAGTCAGAGACGTCCTGAAGTCAAATATATCAGGATCATTGTCAGGAATTATTTATTATCCAGCACCCAAAAATCAAAGAATAAAGATATTTCCCTCACAGATTAGTGGTGTTTTCTTTTTAATTTATAATGTTTTATACTTCTGGTGAATATAATCCATCAATCTGATTTCCATAGATGTATTTATTAAATACAGTTCCCTTTGTTAACACCTTATTTTGAAAAGCGGACGTAGTCCCACGTGTCTACTTCCTCTAACTTCTCCAAGGTGGTCTCTAGCTCTCCCGTCAGCTCCGTTCTCTTTATCCATCCATGGTCAGCTCCATCGGGGCCGTTTCAATGCAGAGAACACAAATGTCAGTATCTGGGTGCTCTACAGTCGTAGCGTCGGCCCATTTGACCACGGAGACGAGAGCGACGGCCGGCTGGACCGCCACGTTACCGCCATATCATAACGTTACCGCCATACCATAACGTTACCGCCATACCATAACGTTACCGCCATACCATAACGTTTCCTGATAACCTTTTCGCACTTTTTTTCGGATATTTTGCAGACATTTGTTTTGGAAATATTTCAGAAATTTTTCAGACTTTTATTCAGACATATATCGGCTTTTTTTTCGGATATATTTCAGCCTTTGTTTTGACTTATTTTTGACATATTTTGGCCTTTTTTAGAAGTTAGCATGCAGCTTTAGCTCTGCTATGTCTAGCTCTGCTCTTCCTGTCAATGTGTGAAACCCAAAGTGTTTCCATCCTTTACTGGATGTGTAGTGTTTACCACGCTGGATTTAACATGGGAGGGTGCAAGGCAAGGCAAGGCAGCTTTATTTGTATAGCACATTTCAACAACAGGGCAATTCAAAGTGCTTTACAGAAACATTCAAGAAATAATTAAAACAGTTATAAAAACATTAAAACATTAAAGATTAGAAAATAAAAACAAGCTAAAAATAAAAGCTAGGATAAAAGCTAAAATTGCATAAAACTCAAAAGAGTAAAAGTTATAGTGCAGTGTCAGAATAAAAGGCACCCGCAAACAGGAAAGTTTTAAGCTTTGTTTTAAAAGAAGTGAGAGTTGGAGCGGTCCTGCAGGTTTCTGGGAGCTTGTTCCAGATATTTGGTGCATAAAAACTGAGGAGGTCGTATCCACGACGACCCTCCAACGTTTTATACTTTCTGAGGTTTGTTTTGGTTGACGGATACGGAACGGATATGACGTCACGTTACTCAGACCACCACAATAAAAGCGGTAACTTCCTTCTACCTCCACATAGACTCAGATGAAGCGGATATATCCATTCTGGCATTAAAAAAAATCTATTTCTAAATAGTAAAAAAAAGATTGTCAGAGCCAGGCTAGCTGTTCCCCCTGCTTCCAGTCTTTATGCTAAGCTAAGCTAACATTAGACTGATATCCATCTGAACATCTCACTCTAAGACGAAAGACAAAAAGACGATTTCGTTGGCTATCGTTCATATTTTTTACCTAAATAAGGTCCCATGGTGGTCCACCTGAAAGGGGCGGGACTTCACCTCTTCATGGTGTCAGAAAAAGTTTCCAATCTAATGGCGTTAATAAGAGCAGAGCGTCCGAAAAATGAAAGCATATCAAACAGACTTCAACAGAGGTCAAAGAAAAGTAACGTTAAAATAACGTTATAAAACGTCCGCAAAACTTTCTGAAAATCCCTGAGCAGTATCATCCTAGTGTCTCATATCCATTCGTGGGCGAGTCGTCCTGCACAAACCTGCACATCAGAACAGTTGTGTTTGGATTTCCAATGGAGTCGAGTACTAAATACAATGTATATTGTTTTTGGGTGAACTGTTCCTTTAAGCTGTTAGTTTATTATTCAGATTGTTTTAGGGGGAGTTTAATCAGCACGGTTTAAAGATCTGAAATCGTTTTTTTTCCTGCTACGAGCTGGATTTGAGTTTAAAAACAGTTGATAAAGTAAAACCGGTAAAAGTGTCTTTGCCTCTTGTAGTTCTTGTTATTAAATATCTAAAAAGGTTAAAAATGTATGAAAACAAATAGAGGTTTGAGTTATGAGACCATTTCATGACCCGCCTCGGGGAAGTTCCCGTTTTTAAATAAAGTTTTGAAGTTTCCTGGAATCAGACTCGTCGTACCCTCATCTAGTCTTTTTTCCATTTCCCATCAGCCCCTCTGTGCCGGTGTTTGCGGTAACAGCCGGCTCGACCCGAGGCAGTGACTGACTGACAGCTGATGGGCCGCCGCTTTGTCGTCTTTATTTACAGCGTCGACAGTTTTGCGTGTTTGATGGAGGATTAGAGCTCATTAAGAGAGCGAGGCAGGTCGCCAGGAGCTGTTTACAATACCACACATACATTATAGTGCTGTCTCTCTCTCTGCAGCCGGCTACCGCAGCTCTACCAGTCACATTAATCAATCTACACCAACCTCAGCACTGATGTGCTCAACTTCATGGTGAGTTTTACGTCCAGGATCTATAAAGCCCCTCGGCTTTTATTGTTGTCAACAAGTTCTCTTTATAAACTAGTTTGACAAAGTAAAGTCCTATAAAACTAGCTTTATTTCAGAGCTTTTGACCCCATCTCATGTTCTTCATCAGTTTTTATCGAGTGATCTTCAGTCATGTGATGACAGGTGGTCAAATATCGGACGGTACAACCCGTTCTCCCTCCAAACTTACCGCTTGGTCAGCGCCCCTCGGCATCGGAGACGGACGCACAGGGTACCCCTCTTACGTTACTTTCGGACAGACCGGAGATAGCGTGTCAATATATGCTTGTTAAATGTATTGTTTCCTTTCAAAATAAACTTCCGTTTTCACAGGAAGTTAGGTTTAGGCAACACAACCACTTAGTCACTTAAGGTAATGTTAACCACGACCGTTTCCTAAACTTCACAACAAATGTCTTGTTCACACTACAAAACTTTAGCTCTGATCTCATGAAAATATGTGGAAAAAAAGTGAAAAATATCCTGAGGATTTCTGAAAATTATCAGTAAAATTTGTGTGTTTTTTGTTGCAAAATGTTCGAAATATTTGAGAAAAAAAAAATATCGGAAAATTATTAATATATATATTGTATAATAAATGAAAAAATATAAGTGGAAAATATCAGAAAAATATCTAAATGTTATTAATAAAATATGTGAAAAATGTCTCAAAAATACCCAAAAGATTTGTGAAAAATGTCTGCAAAAGCATGCTAAATATCTGGACCTGTCGGGGACTCTGGCCACGAGCTACAGCCAACGAGAGCGTGAGACCCGGGTTGATGGTGAACCTGGAGGAGGAGCCTGTAACAACAGGAACTTAATGTATGAGCTGCATTTGCAACACGGAGCAAAGTTGTCGTTGCACAAACCTGTGTGCCAACAACAACATTAGCAATGTGTCTCGTATGGTATCACGTCATTTACCGTGTATTTCTCGTGTTTTTGTGACTAGTTTGGAGACTTCATCGGGGATTCCTCCTGTTGAAAGATCTGGTAGTGTGACCTCCTGTCTCCGGTCAGTCATGTAGCGTGAAAACGACTTAAAGACTCCTGATTACAAGACAGGAAGTTGTGTGTAATCAGTACAGAGATCTGACCACTTCCTGTTGTCTGAACTTGGCTTCACATGACTAGCGACTCATGAGACTAACGATACTAACTAACGAGTCACATGACTAACGACTGACATGACGAAATAAGTCAATGGACGTTCGAAAATGTGAAACACAGGCCAGCAAATCGGAGCAAAACTCCATCCGTTGAAAGTTTTGTAAAAAGCTAGTAGGAGCGACTTTGAGTCCAAATCCAAAGTCAAGAATGAACTTTCACAAACGTAGTTAGTTATGGATAAACAAAATAAAACAAAATTGTGATGGTTAAAAGCAAACAGCGATTAGCGAGACGGACGCCACAACAAACCGAAAAATCAGATACTGAACAAATCAATCTGAGGTTTAGGTTCCTCTCTTCTCAGTCCACCCACAAAATGGAAAATATTGTATACTTATTCGGAATATTAATTATTTGGATCATCAGTAATAAACAATATCATCTCTCCAACACCGACTTATAATATACATTTCTATGCAGATGACACAGTCTTGTATATTTGGCCAACAAACAGCAGACTTTTAACCAGAGACCATGTCTTTTATTGACATTTGTGACGTGTTTTACGTTCTTATGTTACGTTGTTTCCGTACGTATTTTACTTAGATTAAGTACTTATTTTAAGCTCAACCATGACGTTTTCCCTTACACTAACTAAGGGGTTTTCTTGCCTGAACCTGACGTTTGTGCAGCGTACAAATGACACACGGAAAAAGGCTAAAATGTGTACTCATGACACACGGAATGACCGGATTAATTAAACCCGGATTATATGGCTTTATTTACCAGCTGACAACAGAGAGGTGACAGCGAATCAGGAGGGAGAAATGGGTAATGAAATGCAACAAAAGATCCCCGTCCGGATGTTTCGGTTCGTGGTCGTCGCCATCAGAGCTCCCTCTATAAACTCTTAATTTTAGGTTACGCAGTTGTTCATCTCTCATCTTTTTCCCTTTCTTACTTTCTCCCTTTCATCAGATTAAATCCTGATTATACCGCTCATCACTGCTGTCACATTCACCTCCTTAATACCAGCTACTTGTATTGTTTGGATCGGGAGTCACGTCATGTTAGAAACACTGAAGCTGAAGCTGAAGCAGAATAAAAGAGAGTGAAAGCTGATTGCAGCCCCCGAGGGCGACGAGGAAACAACATGATTGGACAGCTTCCTAACCGGCAGTCGAGGGTGACGTGGTGGTAAAAAGATGACGATCGGACCGTCCTCTGTCATTAATTCATCTCTGATACAAGTCAGCACAGGTGATCCCACACAGGTACGCTGCAGCTGCAGGCGGAGGCTGCTCAGGGCCTCCTGCTGAGGAACACTCATTGAGTGGATCGCTATGAGGGGGAAGATCGACTCATTGTTGGGTCTTTATGAGAGGGAAGGGGGCGGCGGTGGTTCGGATTCCCAGAAATGGAAAGTATTTCTTGTTTTAGATAAACAAACGGTCACCTGACACACTCACCGCGGGGTGGAGCCTCAAATCTATGTTCTTTGTTTTAAATTACCACATGACGCTCACAGAACGTCACATTAGCCATTCACCTTCAGCCTTTTAATATTTTGAGAAGACATGTACTCAAGTTCTGTGCTTAAGCACAAATTTGAGGTACTTATACTTTACTGGAATATTTTCTTCTCATGCCACTTTCTACTTCTATTCCACGACATTTATCTGACAGTTTTACAAAAACTACACTCTGCACACAAAACATGTGAAAATATACAAGTACAGCTGAAACCATTAGTCCATTGATCAATTAGTCTATTAACAGAAAATTAATGTGAAACTATTTTAATGGTTGAAATAATTTTTCATGTAAAATCATTTCATGGTTCCAGCTTCACAAATGTGACGATTTGCTGTTTTTCCTTTTAATAATTGTAGTAACTGACTTTTTTTTTCACATATTTTACTAATAATTTCAGTACATTTTTCTGGTATTTTTCACAAACCTTTTGGGTATTTTTCGAACATTTTTCATTACTTTTTTCACATATTCTAATAATAATTTTGGGATATTTTACGGACATTTTTCACAATTGTTTTCACTTGTTTTAGTAATATTTTTTTGATATTTTTCGGATACTTTTCACTTATATTTTACTATAAATTCTCAGAAATCTTCCAAATACTTTTCATATATTTTCCGGACTTTTTAATTTTTTTTCACATTATTTACTAATCATTTTCAGACATTTTTCTTATATTTGTCACACATTTTGGGGGTATTTTATTTTATTATTTTTTTTTTATTTCATATATTTCACTAATATTTTTGGGATATTTTTAAGATCTTTTACACTAATTGTTTTACTAATCATTTTCAGAAATCTTCAGGATACTTTTCACATATTTTTCGGATATTTCTCAATTTTTTCACATTTTACTGATAATTTCAGACAATTTTTTTCACAATTGTTTTTCACATATTTTAATAATATTTTTCAGATATCTTTCAATTATATTTTACTATTAATTTTCAGAAAGTTTCAGATTTTTTTTTTTACATATTCTTGTAATTTTTTTTTAGTACATATTTTTCTAATCATTTTCAGACAGTTTGCCCAAATTTGATGGGTATTTTTCTGAGGTTTTTCCCAATTCTTTTCACTTATTTTACTAATAATTTTTGGATATTTTTCGGATACTTTTCACTTACATTTTACTATTCATTTTCAGAAATCTTATGAATATTTTTCGAACATTTTTCACTCACAGATCAAACCGCCTTCTGTCTGATGAGCTCTGACTTCCTGTTCGGCTGAACAAACATGAAACCAAGCAGACGAGTGAAGAAGAATAAGTGATGGAGGACAAACTACTAATATAACGTGACGTCATATCCGTTCCGTATTCGTCAACCAAAACAAACCGTAGTGAGCCGAAACCAGAAAGTCTCCACGACCTGCACCCTCCAATGTTAAATCCAGCGTGGTAAACACTACACATCCAGGAAAGGATGGAAACACTTTGGGTTTCACACATTCACAGGAAATGCAGAGCTAGACAGAGCAGAGCTAAAGCTGCATGCTAACTCCGTCATGGACAGGAAACGTTATGATATGGCGGTAACGTGGCGGTGGAGCCGGCCGTCGCTCTCGTCTCCGTGGTCAAATGGGCCGACGCTACGACTGTAGAGCACCCAGATACTGACATTTGTGTTCTCTGCATTGAAACGGCCCCGATGGAGCTGACCATGGATGGATAAAGAGAACGGAGCTGACGGGAGAGCTAGAGACCACCTTGGAGAAGTTAGAGGAAGTAGACACGTGGGACTACGACAGAAATGGTAACCTCATGTGCTGCTGGCTCTCTGCGGTCACAGATTTCGGTTTATTACCGGCAATAATGTTTTTTCATTACAGAAGTTTCACAAACTGGAATAAAAAGGTTTAATCAGGAGGAAATATCTGCAGCGACGCCTCCCTCCTCCCCCTCTCGCCCCTCGCCCCTCGTAAAAGGAGGATTTTTATTCAAATTAGCTCCTTTCTGCTCGTAAGCACACCTGTGCTCTCCTGCACCTCATTAAAAGCCAAATCCTGCAAATTTCTGCATCCGCCGACGGTGGCTCTGTTACCAAATATTGAGCAGGTAGCACTGTTAATTAATGTTAGGGGGGGGGGGGGGTTGACGGCGGCTCATTTACATAAAGCCGTCGCAGGAAGAGAGAGAAAAACAACAGGACCTCCAGTCGTGGCGTTGCAGCAGGCGGGCGGTCGCCGTCGTGTTGCTTCAGGCCCTCGAGCCGTTTTAACGCTCCTCTTCTTCTTCTTCTTCTTCGTTGGTGGTTCAGCAGGAGGGATTTTATATTCTATTTTGACCGTAGAAACGTAAAGTGTTAGATTGGGGAGAAAAGAAAGGATCCTGCAGGTTTTCAAGGTGAATATTGAATTTCTCTGAACGTGTAAATAACGTTGGGTTCCACCGTGCCGGCTGGGTGCTAATCACACTCAGGAAAAAGGAAAATTGAATACTGCAACAATTAGCAGGTTTGATGGAGACAGTCACACAACCTGAGAGAAGTGCTTATATTTAACTCTAATAAATGACTAAAACAGTGTCTGAGGAATTGTAATTAGGCACCAATAGGAGGTGTCGGAGACGGCAAACACCGCCGGAAACTAAAAAAGTGACAATAGAGGCGAAGAGAACAAGAGAAGAAGAAGAGGAGAGGAACCGTAACGCACTTCATCAGGAATAATCTGACAGAGCTGCAGCGCAAAGAAAACCCAGGTCCAGACCAGGGACCTGAACACCAGCTGAAGACCTGAAGACCAGCTGAAGACCTGAAGACCAGCTGAAAACCAGCTAAAGACCTGAAGACCAGCTGAAGACCAGCTAAAGACCTGAAGACCAGCTGAAGACCAGCTAAAGACCTGAAGACCAGCTGAAGACCAGCTAAAGACCTGAAGACCTGAAAACTAGCTGGAGACCTGAAGACCAAGGAAAGGAAGACCACCTGAAGACCAGCTAAAGACCTGAAGACCGGCTGAATTCAATTCAATTCAATTCAAATCACTTTATTTGTCCCCGAGGGGCAATTGTAGACCAGCTAAAGACCAGATAAAGACCTGAAGACCAGCTAAAGACCAGATAAAGACCTGAAGACCAGCTAAAGACCAGATAAAGACCTGAAGACCAGCTAAAGACCTGAAGACCAGCTGAAGACCAGCTGAAGACCTGAAGACCAGCTGAACCTCCTCTTCCTCCTCTAAAGAGTCAATACTTCTTCAACAGCTCCTCCTCGGTCCATAGATCCGATGAAATATTCCTCATATATGTGACACTATTTTGATGGTTGAAGTCATTTATCATGTAAAAACATTTCATTGTTCCAGCTTCACAAATGTGTAGATTTAATAATTGTAGTAAGTGACTTTTTTTTCACATATTTTACTGATAATTTCAGTACATTTTTCTGGTATTTTTCACAAACCTTTTGGGTATTTTTCAGACATTTTTCATTACTTTTTTCACATATTTTAATAATAGTTTTTAGATATTTGTCGGACATTTTTTACAATTTTTTTCACTTATTTTAGTAATATTTTTTGGGATATTTTTCGGATACTTTTTACTTATATTTTACTAATAATTTTCAGAAACCTTCTGGATATTTTTCACATATTTTTCAGACATTTTCAAAATCAAAACAAATTTCACTTATTTAACTTATATATTTTGACCTGTTTCGGATACTTGATACACGTGCAACGTGCATCAGAAACGACGAGTTTAGAGCCAGTTGTCTTTCAATGAATTGCAGTTGAATGCAAAATGTATTTATTTAACCTGAATGTTTTCCTCGCTGCAGCATCATCTGTGATTGTTGTCGGAGTGACTCCACCCTCAGGTTTCCCATCAGCCTCAGCGGAGACAATCAGTGAGTGATTTGTTTAAAAAGGTACGATGAGCAGGTTAAGAGGAGGCCTCATTGGCCTCGTTGTCTTTTCAGACGAGGCGAGAGCGAGAGCGAGCCCTCCCCTCCTCCTCCTCGCTGCTTGTTCAGCTCCAGCCATGCATGCTTAACGCCGGGGAGGAGGACGCCACATCCTGCAAATTAGTGTGCTGATTTCCCTCGCGGGGTTTGGACAGAGAGAGGACCCCGCGGCTCATCGCCAGCCCCGAAAACACACCGAGGCCGGCGGCGTCACAGTGGCTGAGCGAACATGGCCGCCTGCGATTCAAAACGCTCCAGCCGGTGTTTTCACAGGCGGGGATTACCCAAATGACCACGGCACAGTCCGTTTGGCCTCCAACAGAACAGGAAGTGATTCTCTGACTCAACTTTGTGACCTCAAGTCTGAAATGTTCATACGTAGAAGACGAGAACAAGAACAACACAGTAAAACTACGTATTTAGTCAAAAGTAAATTAGGAGCAGAGCTTGGCTGTTATTTATTCCTGTATAGTTAGTTACTTTTTTTTATTTCTGTGTCATGTCAAACATCTGGCTCATCCCACCACTATTTTACATCTGGCTGCTGACAGATAATGACATGGCAGAAAATAACCAGCACATTCTCTGTTAAGTTTACAGACATTTCCTTCAACCCCTAAAATAGAAATTTCTTTAGATCTACATTATATCCTCCATACCGAGCCAAACAGCAGACCCAACCTTCACATTCTGGAGGGAAAACAGACGCTAACACTGCATTTATACGTTACCTGTCGGTCTCTGCGGAACACCTGAGGCTAAAACTGAAGCTAACTCTACCTGACGTCCACTGAAGTTTGAAATATAAACATTGGTAAAACGTAAACTACAATAACAAACTCGCTTTAGTCTCAAAATGAGTCAGCAAAATATTCCTGGTAACGTTACCGGTCGACAAAAGCTGAACTAAACAATAAAACATCTTTCCAACTAAAAGGACACTGAGCCAACGTTAAGTCTTTAACATGAATCACTCCGGTCGACATTAAAAGTTCATCTTTTACCACAGTAGTGAGAGAAAGATTTCTCCAAATTCAAAATTTGAACTAAACTTTGCCGTGTGTGATGGTCTCTGCTTCTTCCAGCTTTCGCGCCAGCGGAGGTTTTTGTTCCCACAATGCAATGCGTATTTAAAATAAGGGTAAAACTACTGTGAAAAATCCATACAGAAAATTCCTTCATATTAAAACGGTACATTGGCCCGTAAGACTTTTCTTAGAGTGGAGGAGACCGCTGTTTGTGTCCCGTGTGAAACTAAACGTTACGTTGTCTTATTTTGTTACGTCAGTCTTTAATCATGTGACTCGTCTGTATCGTCAGCTCCGTGAGTCGCTAGTCAGTGAAGTTAACGTCAACCGTGACCGTTTCCTAACCCTGACCTAACTGGTTGTGTTGCCTAAACCTAACTTCCTGTGAAGTTTATTTTGAAAGGACACTACGCATGTAACGAGCGTATATTGACACGCCGTCCCCGGTCCGTCCAACAGTAACGCTAGAGGAGTACGCCGTGCGTTGAGAACGTGTTGAATTGACGTGTTGAATTCAGGACTTTAACTTGTATTTTTAGACTGTGGTATTTCTACTTTTACTTCAGTAAAGGATCTGAGTACTTAATAAATACTAATAAATATAAATACTCAGTAGCTAATAATTGTAGTGAAGTACAGTACCGGAGTAAATGTACTTAGAAAGAGTCAAAAACATCTAAGGAAAACTTGTCTTCCATCTTAATGCTACAGGATGATTTTATAAACATCCATCTTTAACAACATGAAACCAGTCAAATCCATAAAGACATGACTCCTCTGGGATGAACTGGAACACCGAGAGTCATTTAAATGCTGCAGGATGGGAGCTAACTCACCACTAATAGAGGCATTAACGCTGGTTAACGTGAGAGAGGAGAGCCTTCCTCTCTCTACCTCCTCCTCCTCCTCTTCATGTAAATGCGAGGATCTGAGTGGAACCAGCAGGGTAATAATGGCATACGTGTTTTACATGAAGTGCAATGAGCCAGTAAACTGCTTTGTGTTCGTCGTTCTGTTTCTGTGTTTGCAGAGAGACAAACATCTCTAATAATAATGATGATGACTGTGTTTGCTTCCTCCTCTGCCAGAACAAATGCTCTCACACACATTATCAGATACTTAAATGTGCTGATGATGCCGAAGCTTCTTCTTCTTCTTCTGTCTTTTTTATCAGCGACATAATGAGAAGATCCTTCTGCTGACTGTCAAGCTGCTCTCCTGCTGTTCTGCTTGTTTCTCTCCTTAAAGAATAATTCTAGTTTATTACAACGCCGGTGTTATTTACTGGGAATATGTCGGCTTTGACCTCCTGTACGCACTGTAGTTGAGTCAGTCCGGCACAGTCCTCCTGTATAAACAGGATTATTAGATCACTCAATAAAGAGGTTTACATAATCTGATAATGTTGGTTTGTTTCCAACCCGCCTGCTTGGATTATTTTTATATATTTTATTTTTATATAAAATCCTGAAATGTTTTAATCCTGGTTTAAACCTGTAAATTATTATTTATTACATTATTTATTATTTTTCATTTATTATTATTATGTATTTAATCATTAATTATTTCAAATGTATTAATTATTATTATTATTATTTTATTTTTTATTTTTATTAATGCTTACACATTGTTTAATTTAACATGTCTTATCTGTTTTATTATTATTATTATTATTATTATTATTATTATTATTATTATTATTATTTTTATTTTTATTTTTATTTATTATTTTTATTTTAATTACTGTTGGGTATTTCCTTCTATTTCATTTCTGTATTATTTTTTATTGTCAGATTTTATTTGCAATCCTGAAATGTTTTAATCCTGTAAATGTTTATTTAATTAATCATTAATCATTTCTAATTTATTAATTATTAATTATTATTATTATTAATATTATTAATAATAAAATACTACTACTACTAATACACTTTTTATTAATGCTGGCACATTGTTTTATTATTATTATTTATTTTATTATTATTATTTTTAATCTTATATTACTGTTGTGTATTTACTTCCATTTTATTTTTGTATTATTTTTATTTGTCAGATTTCATTTGCTATCCTGAAATGTTTTAATCCTGGTTGAACCATGTTATTTATTTATCTACTTGTATTTATTTTAATTCTAGAATCAGTCTTTTATTGTTATTTTTATTATCATTATTATTATTACTATTATTATTATTATTATTATTATTATTATTAATAATATTAACAATAATAATGTTATTATTATTATTATTATTATTATTATTATCATGTATATATGCATTTATTATTATTACTGTTGTTGTTGTTGATGATATTATTATTATTATTATTATATAGTCAACACATGCAGGTCATACATCTTTGGATGTTCACAAAGGACGGTGGTTGATGATGCGGCCTGTTCATGATGAATCATTGCAACTATACAACCCTAGAAAACTATAATTTCAGTTTAAAGCCGCTTTCACTGATTTTATTTTGACAACTGGACAAATAGAAGCTTAAAACACATCGACAATCTATCACAGATTTAGAATAAATCTAAAATAAGTTGCAGGAAACAGTTTAATGCTTCCACATCCAGCAGATACACAACAATGTTCTCTCTCTTTTAGCTCTGTTTTTGGTCTCCACCACCTCCTGAGGGAAATATCCGTCTCTTTAGCTGCTAAATGCTCCACTATTGCTTGTTTAAATCAAAACAAGGACAAAACTAGGAGCTAAAAGAGGCTAAAAACCTCCGTAGAGCTGCATAGATGGTGACGATTCCCTGAGGGGTTTATGATTATGACGTTCACATCGCAGATAATCATTCGATTTATTGTTAATATAAATGTAGTGCATGTCTAAGAGGAGCTGATCTCCCGGTGCAGCGTTCGCTCAGCCTGCCGGCAGCTCTCTCTCCTCACACCGGATAATAATAGTTCACATTTGGTGAGAATTGCACAGAGAGCCTCTGAAGGAAACACAGAGCTGACTGGGCTGTTGGTGCAGCAGCGTCTTGCCAGCACAAGACAGTCGGTGTGAGTTTAAAGCGTTGGTTTAAAAGTTGTAATCGTAAGCATATGCACCGCAATCTGTTCTGTTATTTATTGGTGCGCTAATCACCGAGCACACCAACATTTCTCTCCCTCCGCCGGCACGAGCAGCTCGCATGAATCTGGAAGGATTTCACAAGTAATACTTCATAGGCTAATCTCACTCCATGACTCTAATTAACGCATCATTAAAAGCATAATTCAGATAATTATAATTTCTCACTTTTTAAATGAGGAGATGGAGGAGAAGGGGAAGGGTGTCTGAGGAGCCAATTTAGTGAGTGAAACAGATTCTGAGGCGAGCGGGTGGGTGGCGAGAGAAGCAGCTCCACGCCGTAAAGAGAGAAGTGAGACTGGAGATCACATCAAAACAGGTCTCACGTGATCTGGATCCGAGCCCGGCGCTCACCTCACCTCACCAACACTAACAGGTTTCATCCCGGAGACGTCGCGGCGCAGCCATTCTTTGAGGGAATTTAGGGGTTTTACACAAGTTTACATTCCACAGTTGATATTTAGACTTTTTATCAGCTGATTTTAGACACTTCTGCACCAGAGTTTGACTCCTGGTTCGTGTTTCCATGTCGAACCCGTCACAGTCCGGTGCACGCAGGATACGCGGTATGTGGAGCGATGAATGTAATGCAGAACCAAAGTTCACAAGCGCGAGTTCCGCCCGGAGACGTGCTACGTGAGGTTAACACAACAAGCTGATTGGTTTTTGGCCGTCAGTTTTTGGTCATCTCTATCTTTTGTTTTTGTCGTCACCATCTTGGTTTTTAGGCCGTCGCCATCTTTTATTTTAGCTGTCGCCATCTTGGTTTTTAGCCACCGCCATCCTGTTTTTGGGCGTCACCATCTTGGTTTTGGGCCGTCTTTAGCAACTTGAGCAACTTTCATATGAATGAACGGGGCCCCGCCTCCAACGCTGTATCCAGTTCTCTTAATACATCCACGGCTATACCGCGGCCGGTCGTGAGCTATAAACATCTTTACAGCGCTAATAGTTGATATATTAATATTCTGTATGTCGGATTGAGAACCTTTAAAGAGATTCATGTTTTTAGGAGCGTCTGGTTTCATCACCTGCTCGTCGCTGAAACAACGATGCGTCCACACACTCTGTTTGCTAATGAGGATGTTTATGAGCAGCTGATGAATTCAAACTGTTACAGCAGTGTGCGTGTGCGTGTGTGTGTGTGTGTGTGTGTGTGTGTGCAGATTTCAGGTGTGTGATGTCATCAGGAGGCGCTGCTTCCTGGCGTCTGTCCAAATCAATTATCCCACCTTCACACGGCTCAACTTCCTCATCAGAGGTGTGAACGAGGTAAGCATCTCTCTCTTCCACGTTTCGCGCTTTGTTGTGTTTTTAAAGCTGCACTTTTAAAAAAGGGACGACTCCACTAAAATAATAAAATAAAGTATTAAACACTCACCGTCTGCAGGCGTGAACGGCGTCTCTGAAGGTCTGCAGCGGCGTCCTTCATGGAGGATGGGAGCCGAGGGTTCTGGGTCCAGAGAGAAAACAGGAACTCATGAGTTCAACAAAGCCTCATTAGATTGACTGTAATATCCACGGTGCTCCTCGTTGTTCACAGCAGTTGAAGTACTTCTATTGTCTGCTACTTTCTACTTCTACTCCACTACATCTCAGAGGGAAATATTGTACTTTTAACTTCACTACATTCATCTGATGATTTAAAGAGAGATTCAGATTAATAACACAAAATATAATCAACTAATAATAACACAAACTAACTAACCAATGCAGCGGTAGATCAGCAACTCTCCTGTTCTGAGAGGTTAAATTACTGCTTTTGTGAACGGAGTCTGGTGAAATTTACATCGTGTGATCTACACTTGATATAAACCAGCGGTCAGCAACCTGCGTCTCTTCAGCTCCTCTCCAGCGGCTCCCTGTGGATTTATAAAAACATTAGTGGAAATGAATAACTGTTTTTTTGTTTACATTTTCATTTGTATTTGTATTTGTCATTGTTGTAGGTCTATGGTACGACGGTACGACGTGTATTTGAATTCCACTTAATTCATTTATTTCTCTTAGAGTATTAGGGCCACATTGAGGAAAAACAATAAATCTGAGATTTAGAGAATAAAGTCATAATATTATAAAGTAGTAATTTTACGTGTTATTTTCCTTTTTTCTCGTAAACTTCTGACTTTATTCTCGTAATACTACGACTTTTTCCCCTGAATGTGGCCCTAATACTCCGTAGTAAATTGTCTCTTTGGCCCTCACTGCATTAGACTTATATACTATATACTTATATATATACAGTATATACATATATACTGTATATATATATATATATATATATATATATATATATAAACTGTGTTACCTTCATCACAATGATCAAATGTTTTGCGGCTCCAGACAGATCTTTTTTTTGCCCAAAATGGCTCTTTTGATAGTAAAGGTTGCTGAACCCTGATATAGACCAACATAATGCATTTTTAGCAGGTGTTCTCTGGCGCCACACATAGTGGACACAGGAAGTGATGCAAAATGTACAATGTGTCATTTCCTGTGCCGCTCGATCCACACAGGAAATTACTTCTAAATTGTCCGATGGTCACGGAAATGCAAATTTTTTTTCTCTTTTGTGTGAGGTTATATCGTCATGATGTCACCATATTGTCGTGTTTGCGTATTTTGCCAGTGTTAAATTGAATTTAATGAATAAATAAGATACTACAGGAGATGAATGTGAGTCTTCCTCCTCCTCTTCTTCATAACTCAGTGAAACGTGAACACAGACATGAGACACACATTGATATCATTCAGCGTGACTTACACTTCCAGAGGACATCATTATCTCTGATGTCCATCGAGGATCAACGTCCTTAAATCTGCATAGAAATCATAGAAACAGAATGAAGTGTATTAGCTGCATTATCATCTCATTATTTAGCCTCAGCGTTTAACACTGGTCTTGTGTCAGATGCAGGTAAAAGCTGAAGGTGATAAAATATACAACATTCCCTCCAAAAAACACAAATCTTTACGCACCAAACGACATCAACATGATCTGAGACCAGCAGCCATCCTCATTATGAGCTACGCTTGTTTGTTCTTCTCACCTGTCGGAGAGATGGAGGTGTCAGCTCCGCCGCCTCAGGTGGAGAGATGATGTCACCTTCCCTCCATCGACCTTCTCCTCCTGAACAACCACCATCACCACCACCGCTGTGATTCACACACACCGCTCTACCTGAAGACTGGAAACAAAAAGATGGAGGAATTTCACACTCAGGCTGAGAAAAGGTGTTTTTCACTCATTGTTTAGTTTAATTGGAGAATTTGTTTTCAGAAGATTCAGATTGTTTCTCTTAAAGACAAAGAAGAAGAAGAGGATTCTCAAGACGGACGCTCGCTGTAGGAGACATTCACTGATAATAAAGAGGAGATGGAAGACGACAGATTACTGATGAGAAGTTGATTTTGACAACTTTTTGTTTTGTTTTTACGTCCTGGTTCAACGCTGCTGAAACATCCAGAACAATTCAAACAGCCAAATGTTTAAATGTTTAAATGATTGCTCTCTATAGTGTCAGCAGGACGGTTAAATGTAGGGGACGTAAACAGAATTAGCCAAAGGGCTGTTTTTCATCTGTAGTTCCTGGACAAGGTTTTACAAAACACCTCATAAAATACACAGAAAACTATTTAAATCCCTGAATGTACTCACACAGAATGAGACACACAGCTAAGAACAAGCACAACAAAGCTGAACAAACATGCTACATGCTACATGTACAGATACAAATAACAATGACATTTGGAAACAGTAGGACAATAGTGCTAATGTATGGAGGACGAAACCTGCCAAAATAAATAAATAAATATTTCATTAAATGTAGCAAAATACATTATTAAAAATAAATAAATAAATAAGAAAGATAAAGTGTGACATAAATTAATATTTCTGTTTCATTTTACTTCTTTATTGATCTATCTTTGTATTAATTCCCTTATTTATTTACTCTTCTGTTGAATTTCCCTTTATTTATTTAGATATTTATTTTTGTATTTATTAATATATTATTTATTTTATATATTTATTTTAAATGTATTTATACATTTCTTTTTATTTCTGCACGATTTAAATATGTACATATTTATTTATTAATCAAATCTTTTTTTAATTTATTCATTATTTCTTTTTTATTATGGCAGGTTTCGTCCTCCATACAATGGTGCAGAGTGGAACAAATATGCATTGTTTAATGTAACCGGTTTATATACATACGGATAATATAACATTGGATATAACTGTCAGTTTGTATATATATATATATATATATATGTATATTTATATGATTTGGAAGTTTAGAAGTTTAGAAGTCATATTAATGACTTAATAGTTCTGAATACTTCCAGGTTACGTCTACAAACGTGAGCACATTGATTTGATAAAGAAACCCAAACTGTGGTCCAGTGGAGGACAGACTAACATATTTGATGTACTTACTGTGGTCAACTGTCCACAAAGAGAACAGAGGATTGTGGGTAAACGTAAAGGATTAACTGTGTTTTAATGTGTGTTTATCTTCCACTTCACTCTCTGCAGCAGGTTACAGGTCTGCTGGGCCTCATGGGATCTATCACTTCCTTGTTGTGATGCGTTTCCTGTTGAAACAGGAAGTTGGGTGGGACCAGTCTGTAAACAGAGAAACAGGCAGCTTCATTTAATAGGAGCAGGATTAATCTAAATACATAAATTAATACTTTTTCTTTAACTACATTCAGTACATTTTACTTCACAATGAATACTTTTACTTCAAATAGTATAAGCACATTGCACATCACAATGGATACTTTTACTTTAACTACATTTAGCTGCACAATTAATACTTTTTCTTTAAGTACTTTACATTTTACTTCACAACAAATCACAAATTCACTTTTATTTAAAGTACATTCTACTTCATAATAAATACTTTTCCTTTAACTAGTTTAAGCACATTTTACTTCACAATGAATACTTTTAAGTAATTGCGCTTCATTTTACCTTAACTACATTTAAGTGATAAGACTTACATACTTTTACTTTAAGTACTTTAACTTCATTCAGCTGATAATACTTACGTACTTTTATTTTAAGTACAATGCACTTCACAATGAATACTTTTACTTTAGTAAGGTTTGAATACAGGACTTACTTGCAACGGAGTATTTTCACAGTGTGGTATTAGTACTTTTACTGCAGTAAAGGATCTGAATACTTCAGCTTTCTGCTGAATGTTTGACTTCTGTCATCTTTAAAAACTAAAATAATCGAACCTCTTACTTGAACAGTGAACCAGCTGGAGATACAATAATAGTCGAGGACAGACGCTGTAAAGGAAAAAGTATTTTGGCTTAAAATAACTACGTTTGAAAAGTGTAACGTTGTTTTGACACGTGATGTAAACCCGCTGTCTATACTACATCGCCTGACTTCCACTTCTGCTCCTGTCATAATTACTACGGTCGCTAGAAGTCGCGGTCGTCTTCTTTTATTCCTTCTTTTGGTGATCCACCATGTGAATTGATGATAAAACCTACTAGTAGGTGTAGCAGGCCCCTACTGACCCACATCTATGAGGCTGATAACCGCTAATAACACCCATTTAATGAGCTGATAACAGTCGAACCGGCTGGTACTTTTAAAATGCAGTACAGGAAATGGAGAGACCGGAGTAAAGGCAGTAGAACCTGAACTACTTCAGTAGATATAATCTCTCTCTCTCTCTTATCACAACGAGTCCAACGTTTTCCTTCCAGAATGTACCGGAGACGTTTCTGCTGCTGCTTCCCTCCGTCCTCCAGTAGCTCGAGTGTTTTCTGCGTTTGGCTGCTGAAGGCCTGGCGCTGCAGATGGCCGGCTCGCGCCCAGTCCGGAAATTTTCTTCCACACAAGATGTCTGGACCGGCTCCCGCTCGCCAACGGCCGGCTGCAAACACAATGACGAACGTCCAGTCACTTCTTCTTCTCCTTCTTCTTCTCCTTCTTCACGGAAAACCCGATGTGAGCGAATGGGCCGAGTCGACATTTCACCCTCCACCTGCTGCAGCAGTCTGAGACGTGCTGTTATTCATCCTTCCTATAAATAGACGGATGGAAAGCAGGACAGCTCATAAATAACTGTTTGTCAGAGTATTTTAAGAGGACGGAAGTACTGAATCAGTGAATGAACGCTGGCGTCATTTCTGGTTTCAGATGTCATTAAAATTTAGCAGAAAAGAGGGTAAACTTTAGCTTCCTTTTACTCCAGTTTCCTCTCTGTTTTCTCTTCCAAATATCTCTTTAAAAGCACAATTATCTGTGATAATTTCATGCCATTAACCGTGTCATCAGTGTAGGTGTCTTCTCTGTTTTTCCAGTGATTTTTACATTCTTGGATCAGCACGTTTCCATTGTTCTCCAGCGTTTGGAGGGATAATTTGTGCTTCCCCTCCTCTCATGGTGGGTGTCTGAGGCCTGACCCAAACAGACGACGGCAGTGAGAGCCCAGCTTCCTCCCAGATGATGTGGTCGGACGTGGGAAGCGGCCGAGGCCGAAGGATGCCGGCGGCGGTGGGAGTTTGGCCCGGTCCGGCCTGACGTCGCCGTGTGGGCGTCGGTCTGGATCTGGGCTTCCGGACAGAGTGGACGGTGGAGGATGGGTGGACGGATCACAGATGAATGGAGGTTGCTGTGGGCTGGAGGACGGTGTTGGGAGGAACTGTCTGTGTGGGCGTTTAGCCCGACCAGCGAGGTCCAGTTTGGCTGAACTGGTTTCAGGGTTGTGGTCAGTCAGCTCCATGAACTTCAGCTCCTCTGCATTGTTTTCAGCATACAACAGTTCCTTAAAATACTGTAATATCATCACTGAAAACGTGAGAAAGGCAGAAGAAAAATCTGACATATGTCCAAAAAAAAGTCAGAAAATGTTAGAAAATAGTAAAAAAATATGTCCAAAATATTTCAGAAAAATGTCCGAAGTAAAAAAAAAAAAGGTAGAAAAATGTCAAAAAAGTAAAAGAAAGACAAAATAAAAGTCTGACATATGTCCAAAAAAAGTGAAAAAAAAATCTGGAAAAAAGTAAAAAAAAGAAATTCCCAAAGATTTCAGAAAAATGTCCGAAATAAAGTTAAAAAAAAATCAAAAACTTTCAAAAAGTCCGAAAAATGCCTGAAATATGTCTGAAAAAAGTAGAAAATTTCCAAACAAAGTCCAACATATGTCCAAAAAATTTCAGAAAAAATGTAGAATGTATCTCCAATATGTTAATTTAATTTTTTCATAATTTAATGGCTTTTTAATTCTCTAAGTTAAAAAACTTGTCTTCACAAAATACTATCATGCAGTGCGCAAAAGATACTGTATTTGATCCATGTTTTGCAAAAACAACATAAAAACGTTGCACACAAATGATTTGATCCAGTTTGTGCACACAATATAATAATATGTGCAACAATGACAATTAATAAAAAAAAACAATTATCACCAAGTTCTTGCTCACCAGAAAGTCTCATTGACCGGCGCAAGTCACATGACGGTCTGAGGAGCTAAACGTCATAATAAAATGAGTAAAAGTGATCAGCAGTGTGCAAGAAAAATAAAAAAAACATAACTTCTGTCACTTTGCTGTGTGGAAATCGAATCCAAAATATTAATTTAGGAACATTTATAGAATAATGTCGGTCTTAAAACTCAACTTGGACATGAGGACCTTCTTCACGCCTCAGTGACAAAGTCCACTAAATGATCACAAACCAGCTGACTGGCAGTAAATCTGGATCTGGATCATGTTTTCAGACCAGAGACAAACATCTCCAGTTTATTATCCGGTTATCTGAAGTGGATCAAACATAGATCCAGTACAGCGTGTTGTTCTGGCGCTGGGAGGAGTTGGTCAGCAGCCCAGTTGGCCGTCATCTTCATCTCCATTAGTTCTTCAGGAGGAATCAGGAACATATGGAGGACATGAGATGAACCACACCGGGGGAATACTTCATAAACACCAGTAGATTATTTCTTTAAGCTCTCTAGAGGGTCTCGTGTTTAATCATTTACAGAACGGACGCAGCCAGTAACCGATGAAGAGGGAAGCCAGTGATGAAGGCCAGGACTAAATCAAGCCTGTGTTAGGTATATGTTGCTGTACATTATGTTCAACTGCACCATCCAGACATCATACTAAAGCTATAAGGAATACAAATTATGTAAATATGTATTTAGTTACAACCCGTTCTCACTCCCAACTCGGTCAGTGCCCATCGGCGTCTGATACTGACACACAGAGGCACCCTTCAGTGTCTGTATGAGACGCACCAGGATTTCAACAAAATAATAATATAAAAATGTACACAAAAATGTCCAAAAAAAGGTAGAAGAAAGGCAAAAGAAATGCCTGAAAAATGTCCCAAAAAAAGTCCCAAAAATATCCGGAAACAAATGTCAGAAAAAAGCTGAAGAAAAGTCCGAAAAAGGTCCAAAAAAATGACAGAAAAATGTCCACAAAAAGATAAAAGGCAAAAGAAAAGTCCGACATATGTCCAAAAAATGTCCGAAAAAACCCAAAGGTATTCCTTTCTGTATTTTATTTTCTGCATTTATTTTTAATTAGTTTATTTTGTATTTATTTATATATATTTTTAAATGTATGTATTTATTTATGTTTATGCATTTATTTATTTATTTATACACAGTTATCCCTTTGCATATAACCCCTTATTTATTTCCCCAAACGTATTTATTTCTGTATTTATTTTTGCATTTATTTTGTATTTATTTATATTTATTTTTAAATGCATGTATTTATTTAAGTGTCTATGCATTTATATATTTATTTATTTATTTATGCACGGTTTTCCCTTTGCATTTCACCCCTTATTTATTTCCCCAAACTAATTTATTTCTGTATTTTTTTCTTCATGTAAACCACACAAAATAATGTCATTAGCTATTGAAATGCTAACTCTTGGCCTTGAAGTAATGGTAGGTTTCTACTGTAGGTCGTAAACCAGTTAGCCGTCCATGCTAACAGCAGATTAACTGCTGCTTCAAACCAGGTTTTAGTTTTTAGTGAGAGTTCATTTGCTGCAGAGGTTTATGTTTTTGTTGACGTGTATATTTGGACCTAGCTGGTTTTGTGTTTACTACTGAGCACTGAGTTTTACTTTGAAAAACAGCAATACTTTCCTGCAGTGTTGAACAGATTCTGCAGCTTCAGAGCTTCATGCCACTTTGAATAAATGTGTTTACACTGAGAGACTGTGATCACATGACTAACACCTCTCGTCCTCTGATCTGCAGTCAAACCTCTGCTGCTCTTTTCTCGTGTTTCTGGTTAACCGGTTGCCGCAACGCTTGTCGTGAACAAAGACTGACAATAACGATAAACAAAGACGTACACAACAGTTCACAGTTACTGACAACCGGGCGTCTGTCGCTCATAAACTGCAATTATCAGTTTCCCACAGATTTACTGCTGTCAGAGAGATTAAACCGCAACAGAGACACGGCGAGATAAAGTCTTCAGATCTTTATCTTCGTCAGATGATTCATGGCGAGGAGCTGCAGGGACTCGAGGCGCTGCAGACTCACGTCTCAGTCGACAGACAGCAGGAAACTCTCTCGGCCCGTTAAAAAGTGGATTTTTAAAATAGAAAAATGAAGCTTCGTTTACAGCCTGAGAGCCTCATGGAGTAAACAGCGTTTGCTTTTTGGCAGGTGTTAATTTTTCAGCCATGAGGGGAAACCTGCAGGCATGCAAACTCATTTTCACATATTATGTCAAAATTCCTAATTCTAGATGGTAATTAGTGTCATGAGCTGATACCAGGAAGTTTTTTTTGGGGGTTGCATGATGTCCGTGCAGAGCTTTACTAACGTACAGGAGGAGCGAACACGTGTGCAGCTGCTGCATGTCGAGCCATGAAGCAGGAAACAGCCTTCAGGCGGCATCGTGTAACTGTAACATCCTACCTGTAAATCTGTCCTGTCACTCTCTCTCTGGTCTGTCTGGTCTCGGCTGTCTGTCAGAAAAAAGGCAGAAAAACACAAAAAGTTATAAACACACTGAAACTGTAAAAGAACCAGACAATGGAGGCGTTTTTAAAAGCTGGAGAGAAATCAAGTTTCATTTCAAACATGAAAAAATACTGCAGAAATGTTCAAAACTTAAACATCCAACAAATCATAAACTCATGAATACTGTATATATATATATATATACATATATATATATATATATATACAGTACATATACAGTATATATAAGCTACTGTGTACGACAACAGAACAAGATGTCGATCCCTCTGAGCACCAGTTGGATCACAACAGAAGAAATCCGCAGTTGTTGGTGAAAGAAACTGAAGCTGAGCATCAAAATGTGTGAAGATTTAAACAAGAACAACTTCCTGTTTCAGAGTCAACGTCACAATAGATCAATAGACCAGGAAGTGATCACCTCCGAACAGCCAATGGGATTGTTCCATTGGGGTTTGGATTATAACAGAAAATAAACTCAGTGGCAAACAAATGTTTTGTTCAGCATGATAATCTCCACTTAATGATTTATGAAGTGTGAATGCAGTTCAGTTTTTATTTCTGTATTTATAATTAATTTTGTATTTATTCATTTATTTTTGCATTTACTTTATATTTATTTTTAAATGTATGTATTTATTGATGTGTTTATGCATTTATCTATTTATTTATTTATTTATGCACGATTTTCCTTTTGCCTTTCACCTCCTTATTTATTTCCCCAAACGTATTTATTTCTGTATTTTTTTTTTTATCAATTTTTTTTTTTTTTTTCATTTTTTTTTTGTTTATTCATTTCCTTTCGGATTTTTTTTTTATTAATTCAGTTTTTATTTCTTTTATATGTATTTTTAAATGCATGTATTTATTCATGTGTTTATGCATTTATTTATGCATAATTTGCTTTCTCTTTATTATTTTTTTGCATTTATTTTGTATTAATTTATTTTATAATTAAACTGAATTGCTCTTCTGGGATAAATAAAGTTGTCTGAATCTGAATCTGAATCTCCAGAATAAGAAAGCTAACGTTACAACGGCTATAAACGAACTACACGGCGGTCACACGAGTGCGAGTAAACACGCTGACGTTTAGTCGTCTCATTTAAACACTTTTTTTTGTAAGACACATAAAAGCTTAAAAATCCACCAGTGGGGTTTTTAATGATGTATTTTATATCGTAGAACAAAAATCTCTTCAGCTTGTGTTAACCACAGACCTGATTTCAGGCATCGAACTAAAAGCCCATCGACCTCCAGACGAGGGAACAGGAAGTGCTAAATCACTCAGTAGGACTCATTCCTGCAGCACTCGCTAAATAATTACGCCTTTCTTGATTTCTGCATATCATTTGTACACCATGTATCCTGTATTGACTGCAATGTAAACACATCCGCGTATGAATGTTACGGTAAGAGTTAGTGATGTAGAATAAAGAGAGAGAAAGACCACTGATGGTGGACGGGTCCAACAAACACAGGACTTTAACCAGGAGGCCGGAGTTTTGTTTGGTAAGTTAGTGACGATTGTCCAGTGTTTTTTGTTGACGTTAGTGACGTGTTTTCTGTAGTTGTTTCCGTACGTTTACTTAGTTTACGTACTTATTTTAAGCTCTTACCCTATAGAAGTAGTTTTCTTGCCTGAACCTAACTGTGGACGTTTGCGTGGCGTACAAATGACACGCATAATGTATGTGTGATGTCATGGTACTTATACGCCTTCCCGTGAGAACGTGTATATATGTATACATACCATATGTGTATGTACAAAACAACCGTGTTTGAACCTGTATTTTATCGTAAGCGAGCACACAGAGAGAATTCATCCTTCTCTAGTTGTGCCGTAACGATAAACGTGCTGAAGAAGTGAAATAAAGTGTAATTATGTGCTGGTATAAATGGTGATATCTTTAATGATTGCGACACCACACAGAGAGACTCAGCTTGTCGGGTGAATTGATGAGCGTCTCTCTGTTAGAGCAGGACTCCGTCTTGACTCCTTTGTTTTGGTTCTTGGACTCGGGCCTTTGAATGGCTTCCCAGAGCCAGACGAGAGGAGCGAGAGACGAAGAACGACAGAGAGAGAGAGAGAGAGAGGGAGAAGCGAAATGAGCGTTTAGCCGCTGGTGTGAATTGCCTGTCGCACCAGACACATTTCCTGATCCCATAATGGCTCCAGCTCGCGTTTCCTGGTGCAAATTCTCGGCGGCGCTTGTGTCGGCTGCACATGCTCCGGCGGCCTAATGAGGCAGCATTAGCCAGGGGAGACGCAGTAATTAGAGCCAACGTCAGCACCGAGGACAGATGGCACGCTAAGACAAGCCTCTCGACTTCACCTCCTCGCCGTGTGTGTGTGTGTGTGAGTGTGTTTGCGTGTGTGTGTGTGTGTGTGTGTGTGTGTGTGTGTGTGTCCTGACAGAAGAGAGAGGGAAGGCTAAATGTGTCAGAAGAGAGAAAAAAGAAAGACAGAGGAGATTAAAAATGTGTGGGAAGAAGAGAGAGGAAGAACAAGAAAGAAAGAAGAGGAAGAGGACGGACGGCAAGGAGAGAGGCCAATATATATATATATATACAGTATATATATATATATACACACACACATATACAGTATACTATATGTACACATGTATGAGGCATTCAAATCATTTTGCTTCAGTAAAAGTAGCAACACCACATTATAAAAACTGTCAAATTTGTTTTAACGTCACTAATTTCTTTAACGCATCAACGCAACTCAAGATTTTTAGGTTGTAGCGGCTCAGTTTTAAAGCTAGAGTGAAGATAAAAAAAAGAAAAACGTCTGAAAATTGTCAGCAAAATGTCCAAAAGTCTTCAAAATGTACAAAAAAAATTCCAAAAAAGTCAGAAAAAAAAGCCTGAAAAAAGTCAGAAAATGTCAGAAAAATGTCCCAAAAACTTTTTTAAATTATCCCAAAAAAAGTCTGGCAAATGTCCAAAAGAAAGGCAGAAGAAAAGTCCGATACTGGTATCATAGTAAACTAGTGAGCCTGATGAATCCATCGGTACCAACCATGTCATACTAGCTTTTAGTGAAGGAGGTTAAATATTCTCTTTGCTAACAAGCTGTGCTGAGCAGATAATCACAACACCAAATCATCTGAGAGGAAATGTGAGGCGGCACGTTGGATTCAACACGGTGGATGAGTTTGTAAAATGCATCTGTCTTACGGTAACGTTAGCTCGTCGTTTGCACTGTGACGATACAGACGAAAGCAAAAGAGTGAAGGATGAAAATAACTAGAAGAAAAAGGTAAAAATATGGATGAAGAAAGGATGAAGAGAAGATGAAAATAATCCAATTAGAGCAGTCAAAGTTAACGCCACTGATTTCTTTAACGCATTAATGCAACTCGCAATATCGATCTGTCGGAGGTTGTAGCGGCTCAATTCTAAAGCTAGAGTGAAGATACTGGTATCATAGTAAACTATAGAACCTGATGAATCCATCGGTACCAACCATGTCAGACTAGCTGGTCATGAAGGAGGTTAAATAACGCTACAAACTGACACTAAATGTTGGAGAGGAAAAACTGACATGTCCATTTTCAAAGGGGTCCCTTGACCTCTGACCTCCAGATGTGTGAATGGGTTCTATGGGTACCCACGAGTCTCCCCTTTACAGACATGCCCACTAGAGTTTACCATTTTATGAATTGAGCATATTGTTTTATGCTAAATGCAGTACCTGTGAGGGTTTCTGGACAATATCTGTCATTGTTTTGTGTTGTTAATTGATTTCCAATAATAAATATATACATACATTTGCATAAAGCAGCAGATTTGTCCACTCCCATGTTGATAAGAGGATTAAATACTTGATAAATCTCTCATGAAGGTACATTTAGAACAGATAAGACGTGCGGTTAATCAGGATTCGATATTTTAAAACTGACAGCTCTACATTAAATACATCAGAAAAAGAAAAAGCAGAAAAACAAGAATGAAATAACTGAAAGAAAGGCAGCAAAAAATGAGGATGAAAAGTCAAATAAAATAGAGCAAAAGCAAACGTTAAATGACAGAAGGGACAAAGTAAAAAGAGAAAGATGAGGCGAGAGGCAAATAAAAAAAGGAGGAAGGACAAAGAGCAGAAAGCAGGATAGAAGGTGAAAGTGAGGAGTTGAGGAGGTGGATAAAGACAAAATAAGTGAAATGTTGGAGGAGCGAGAGTGGGAATTGATCAGAGAAAAGAAGACGGGATGTGAGAAAGGAGTCAGAAAATTGAAAAAAGCTGCTGTACGAGAGGTTTGGAGCGTTGGAAGGAAGAACGAGGAGAGGAAAGACTATAATGAAACTGGATGAGAAAGGAAATGGGAAGAAATAAAGGAGAGAGAAGATAGAAAATGTGTTAATAATGAAAAGAAAAGAGTGAGCGTTGGAGAGAGACGGAGGGTGAGAGTGTGGAGGAAGAACGATAAAAATAGAATGAGAGGTGAGGAAGAAGAGGAAGAGGAGAGAGCACGTTGAAAGAGGAACAAAACTAAAATAGACGACGAGAGGAGAGAAAGAAAATCAGGATCGACTGAGAGAACGTGGACGAAGAAGAGAGAAGAAGAAGAAGAATGATGGAACCACAGAGAGACAAACATGAGACCGGTCGCGTCTTCAACGTGTCACAATCTTTGGATTCATCACCGCTCAGCAGCTCCACACCCTTCTGTCAGCGACGCGGAATAAACAGTAGAAGAAGAAAAGATTTTGACGTTGACGACGTGATCTCGTGGGAAGGCGTATTCATAGCACGCCACTTTTAAGGATATTTCGCGTGTCATGTCGACGCATTTAAAGCTTTTTGTGTGTGATCTAACGCCGTTCTCATTCCCAACGTATCACACACACGTGGTTAACGTTGTGAATACAAACAAATCTACTTGGTTATGTTCAGGAAAAGATCGGTCAGGGTTCAAATAAGTTACATAAATTAAGTTACATATGTAAGTTAAGTAGTCGACGTAAATAAGTCAATGGTTATCTTTTGGTTTCACGGGACATGAACGGCGGTCTCCTGGGTGAAAGTCATATGTTTGTTTCACCCGTCTATCCATTATTAAAGGTAACTAAAGATATTAAATACATGTTGTGGAGTAAAATTTATCTCTGAGATGAAATGGAGCAAAACCAAATGCACCGTAATTTGTGAATATCACACAGGAAGTCGGGGTGGATGGGGGCGGATCTAAAAACACCAGACTTTCCCCAGGAGACCACTATGGTGCCCCGTGTGAGGCCAGAAATCAACGTTGATTTATTTGTCTCGTAACTTACGTACTTAAGTTACACCACTTCAGGAGTTATTTTAACCCAAACAACCATCTTTTCCTAAAGCTAACTAAGGAGTTTTGTTTCCTAAACCTCAGGAAGTAGTTTCCTGTGAAGACGTAAGTTTATTTTGAAAAGACTGTACGCATGTAACGAGCAGAAATTGACACGTGTTGCTGGACATTTGTAAGAAAACACAGGAAAAATTAGAAATAATTTTTTCGTAAGATAACATATGAACTGTTGTATGAGGATACGTTGAGTGGAGTAGAAGTATAAAGTAGCAGAAAATGGAGTAAAGTACAAGTACCTGAAATGTGTACTTATAGAGTACTTGAGTAAATCTACTTAGTTTCATTCCACCTCTGACTGGTGACCTGAAGCCTTTAGATTAACTCATTATTAACTTTATATTCCACTGTATAAACCTCAGGAAAAGTACTGCAAGAAAACAAATATTCCTTTGTCTATATTAATGATTAATAGAGTATTTAACCTTTAATATATCATCTTTTATTTCCACTGAACATCCTTTAATGTGTATTATAATATTTCTATTTCTATTTTCTATTCATATATCTGAATGAGCTGCAGGTTAACTCAGAATATAATAAAGTGTTGGCTCGTCCTCTTATTATTTTATTTATTATTTATTATTATTATTATTATTATTATTTTATTTATTATTATTATTATTTATTATTATTATTATTATTATTATTATTATTATTTATTATTATTATTATTATTATTATTATTATTATTATTATTATTATTATTATTATTATTATTATTATTATTATTATCACGTCTGCATCGTGTCCCCAGGTGTTGTTGACGTGTATAATTGGCCGGTTCGACCTGGCAGAGCCGTTCAGATTCCATGATGATAACAGCGTGCACGGCGTTACCGCTCTACCTGTCCCCCCACTTCCCCCCCCTCTGACACTGTGGTTTTGACTGTACATAATTATCATTGTCACTATTTTCCAATGTGTGTTTCATGCGCGTGTTGTTGATGGTAATTTATTGTTCATGTAATCAAATATTGCGTTTTGCCCGGCGCCACATTTGGTGTTAATGAGGCTGCAGGAGAACAGCGAGGATGTAAAATAAGAGAGAAATGTGGAAAGTTGTTGACAGCCAATCAACTTCTCACTTTCAGAGAGAGAGAGAGAGATAGAGTGGTGCAAATAGTAGGAAGAGAAACACTGGTGGTGGCAACCGGCGGCAGATCTGCAGCCAAGCGGAGCCTGTTTGCTATCATTAGCGAGGAGGGAGGATATTAATATGATTTGTCATCTCAACTTATGAACATATGAATCAGTGTTTACTGATGAACACGCAGCTCTGTCTGACATCTCTGTGTTGGATCAGAGCAGCTTTAACACTTAAACTGTGGACATTAGCATTTTCATTACACAAAACAGATATTATTTTATCATTTCTCTGCTTGTGTTTCAACTTATTTATTTATGTGCACAACAATTATACAGAGAAGCAGTCGTTGGCAACGAAAGCCTCAGATCTCAGCCTCCATCCAACCAACCCGGTCTCACGGGACGGCGTATTAATAGCTCGATATTGCAAGAGCATTCTGCGTGTCATGAGGACACATTTTAGGCTTTTCGCATGTCATTTTTACGCAACAAAACTACAGAAATGTCTGCAATTATGTTTAGGCAACAAAACCAATCAGTTAGGTTTAGTTTTTCCTAAACCTAACAGAGTTGTTTTGTTACCTAAACATAAGACTGTTACTATAATACTATAATATAGAATACTATACTATAGAATATTACTATACCTATGTTCACCAGCTCGTCTCTAACTGTGTCTGTCTGCTGTAGTGAACAGAGGCTTTTATTCTGAAAACAGCTGAGACTGAACCAGACAGGAAATGTGCTAAAACTAGGAGCTAAAAGAAGCTAAAAAAGAGGGAGATGGTGACAAGTACCTGATGCTCCTTTAAGACATGTAGAAGACAGGTGACCCCGGTGGGAATCGAACCAGCAGCCCTGGTGGTGTCGGAGGGAAGCTGCTGCCTCAGCTGCTGACTGCAGCAGTGTGACACGTGTCTACTGGGGGAAAACACACACAACACACACATAATCACACAAACACACACACACACACACACACACACACACACACACACACACACACACACACACACACACACACCTACTCATCAGTCCACGATTGAAGGCCGTTAATCAACACACACACACACACAAAGAAACTGAAGACTACACCCGGTCGCTAAGGCTCATGGGTTATGTAGGCCATCCACCAATCTGACAGAAAAACTATGTTTATTATATTCTAATGATTGATGCATTAATGTGATCATCACTTTAATGTTACAGCTGGTAAATGTGGAGCTACTTTTAATGACTTTATATACTGCTGGTAGTTTAATCCAGTGCTTCCCAACCTATTTCCTATTTTGAAGCCTATTTTAAAGTCATAAAGTAAAACTTAATGACTTTAGTAGTGTTAGAGCTGAAAATAGATTGTGGTAAAATAAATTGTAATTTTTGTTGTTGTTATATTGCTGTTTGACCGCCTCGTTAATAAAGCTGTGTGCGACAAACGGGAGAGCAAATGAAAGCAGTGAAAATGTAGTTTTTGAAAGACTAAACGCCAACAAATATGGATTGAAGCAGAATATTTCGGCAGATAAAAACTAGCGCTATCATAGGTAATGCGAGAATAATGCAAATTTGTTTTTACGCCACTAACTTCTTTAACACATTAACGCAACTTGTGATTTATAGGTTGTAGCGGGCTCAGTTTTAAAGCTAGAGTGAAGATACTGGTATCATAGTAAACTATAAAACCTGATGAATCCATCGGTACCAACCATGTCATACTAGCTATACAATATGTGTACTTTATACTGTATCTGTGTGTCTATTTATATCTCTGATTCGCCAATATGCTGATAATACACCCCTAATTTTGGCAGAAGAAAATAAACAAAAAAGGGAGTTTCAATGTGAGGATGCCCTCACTAACTGACTCAATGACCTGAATACTAGCTTGTCATGAAGGAGGTTAAATAACGCTCCAAAATTACGCAAAATCTTGGCGAGGAAAAACTGTCATGTCCCTTGACCTCTGACCTCCAGATCAGTGAATGTAAATGGGTTCTATGGGTACCCACGAGTCTCCCCTTTACAGACATGCCCACTTTATGATAATCACATGCAGTTTGGGGCAAGTCATAGTCAAGTCAGCACACTGACACACTGACAGCTGTTGTTGCCTGTTGGGCTGCAGTTTGACATGTTATGATTGGAGCATATTGTTTTATGCTAAATGCAGTACCTGTGAGGGTTTCTGGATCAATATCTGTCATTGTTTTGTGTTGTTCATTGATTTACAATAATAAATATATACATACATTTACATAAAGCAGCATATTTGTCCACTCCCATGTTGATAAGAGGATTAAATACTTGACAAATCTCCCTTTAAGGTTCATTTAGAACAGATACAAAACGTGCGATTAATTTGCGAATAGAAGTAGAAAGTAGCAGGAAACGGAAGAAACTGAAGTAAAGCAACTTAAAATTGTACTGGTGTGTTAGTGTGTGTCATAATTGTGTCCGTGTGGAGGATGTGATTGGGGGGTAAACACACACACACACACACACACACACACACACACACACACACACACACACACACACAATGATGGAAAGCCCTGAGCAACAATCTGTGGTGACAACATGCTAACTATCCCCCCCATCCCTACCCCACACCTTCCTCCCAGCAGCCTGCTGAACAGCTGAGGTGTCAAAGCTAAACAAGGCGAGGATGAGGAGGATGATGAGGATGAGGAGGAGGGTGGTGGTGATGGGGGGGCGGGGAGGGGGGTTAACTGGGCTGGGTTCGGTTCCCACCAGAACCACCAGACCAGTTGGGAATGGACACACACTCACTGAGCCAAACCTACAGATTAGTTAGATTATTGATCTTTTGTATTGGGTGATCAGTTTGAATCAATAAAGCTCACAAGTATTGATTGTGTTTCTGTGTTTCTTTGTGTTCCCATTCAAAACTAGCTTGAAAAAACAGATAATTTAGTGTGAAATCATTAATAAGGATGTCAGGAGAACCGATACCTTGGTACCAAGTGGATGCAAAAACACTGAAAACGTGACGGAACTCGTTTTTCTATGGTACCGTATAGGTACCATCAGGGCCCGAGACTAACGGGGGTACCAGGGACGATAAGAAAATTAAACTTGAATAAATGCAGTTGTTTCAAGGAAATGTTTTCACAACCTGTTCTCACTCCCAACTCGTCAAATACCACCGTTTGTTCAGCGCCTCCTCGGCATCGGAGACTGATGCACGGAGGCGCATTTTAGCGACAGTATGTGATGAACGAAACATAGTTTTGAAAGTCGCGCTGAGCGTTTATTTCACAAACTGCAGTGAGACTGTGTTGTTTTTTGACAACAGCCACTGCCGCCATTTTGGACTGAAAACGCTTATTATATTTATATTTTATTGTTCAACACAGAACATTTCAGTAGAATATGACAATAGAATAGAAATAATTTAGTTTTACTTCTGTACGTCTCTTTGTAGGCGGCGTTTTACTGGCGTCTGGTAGTCGCTTTCAATCCAAAATGGCGGAAGCGTAGCTCTGCTGCGGGGCGATGATGTTGACGTGGACCGAAATATTGACTTTCACTTCTTATCAATATAAATTCTTTGGTAAACCCGGGGCTGATGGGTAAATCTGGGGCTGATGGGTAAACCCGGGGCTGATGGGTAAACCCGGGGCTGATGGGTATTCTTTACCTGTTGATGTTGAATCCTCGAGGGACGGATCTTTTGGATGTTTTGACCTGGAAAAACACTTCAGGTGTCGCTCGTCTTCACTTCCTGCTGCTGAGTGTGTGTGTGTGTGTGTGTTTGTGCGTGTGCGCGTGAGCATGTGTGCGTGTGTATGTGTGTGTGTGCGTGTGTGTATGTGACAGGCCGGTGTGTTTGGAGTTGGCGGTGGACGACAGATCGGCCCCGAGGCGCTGCAGGTGTTTGAGATGAGAAAGAGAAGGAGGGAGTTAGAGAGAAAGAGAGAAAGAAAGAAGAAAGAAAAAGAAACTGGTTTATTTATAATCTTTCAGTTTCAGAAACTTCAGACCTTAAAATTCTTTAATGACATCAGAAATAAAATCTGTTGGATCATCTGAAGCAGAAACGCATGAATGTGGTCGAAGCGACAACAGAGGAGGCTGAGGTGTTTAATGACTTCTACAATTACACTCATGTATATCACTGGTGTTGGGTTGACGCTGACGCTTTTTCTGCCTTCTCGGCTTTTATATTTAACCAAAGTTAGCTGTTGGGCCTCTAATAACCACCAGTTTACAGTTAAAGGTCCAGTATGGGAGATTTAGTGGCATCTAGTGGTGAGGTTGCAGATTGCAACCAACTGAATAACGACGGTGGTTTCCAGGTAACGTAAAATGCGAAAGTCCCTCTCTAGAGCCGGTGTTTGGTTTGTCCAATCTGGCATTTTACTTAGTTTACGTACTTGTTTGACTTAGTTTACATACTTATTTGATTTAGTTTATGTACTTATTTTACTTAGTTTACGTTTTTATTTTACGTACTTACTTAGTTTAAGTACTTATTTGACGTACTTATTTTACTTAGTTTAAGTACTTATTTGACTTATTTGACTTAGTTTACATGTTTACGTACTTATTTTACTTAGTAAAACAAACCGCTGTTCGTGTCCCGCGTGAAACTAAAAGTAACGTTGACATATTTTGTCCCGGATATCGTTAGTCAGATGCCGAGGGGCGCTGACCAAACGGCGGTATTTGACGAGTTGTGTCCGTTCCGGGCTTCTGTAGAAACATGGAGGAGCAACATGCTACGAATCGCTGGTGCAGCACCAACTGCAGTGTACAAGTACTGGACTGAGTCCTCCTCACCTCGGTTGTGGAGCATCATCTAAATAACCACAGATCAGAGTGGGCGGACCTTCAGGGATCAGAACCGACCACGGCGTCCCTTCTCCATCGCCACTCAATGCGGGATCATTTGAGGGAAAAGCATATGTAGCTGCAGCTGCTTCCTGTGACTCCGGCAGAACCGCGGACGCTCGGCGACGTCGTCTCGAGCCGCAGAGGACTGGTTTTTAAACCGAGCGGCCATCTGTCTTTCTCCTTCTCTGAGTTTTTCTTGGCACCCGAGGGTGCAGCCTTGAGAAGGGGTGAGGGGAGGGGGCGGGGGGGGGGCAGAGGAGTCGCCCTCTCCTCGACCCGCCGAGACAAAAGAGTCTCTAAAGAGAAGAAAACGACAACTGCTCATCCAACCAACCCCGCTGAGATCGTCTGTATCAGTGTTTCTACCGGCCAGTACTCACTGGTACTGTAGTGTTTCTGTCCAACTGAGTACCGTTACCTCAGTACCAGGGCTGGACCGGGACAAAGATACACAACAGTAGTATACTCCTCTGTACTTTCACTACTATACTTTCCACTAGTATCTGGAGTAGCCAGCGAGAGGGAATCAGTAGCCAGCTAGGGGGGGTCCGGAAGCCGTAAAAGACCAAATTTGGTTCCTCTAGCTCATTCTAACGCCACTACTCCATCATATACACTGATCTTCATTATTACATATTTTAATGAGTTTCCTACCTGATTGTGAATATGAATGACGTGATTTATTGTAAAGGAGAATCAGGCTTCTTGTGCGTTTCAGCCCACACAGTCTTCAAATAGTTGTTAATATTTAAAACCACGTCTATTCCTGACTGATCAGAACTTTTGTGATAAAGAATCAGTAGATCATCAGTAGATCTTTTGACTTAAAACTATGCAACATCATTTAGGCTAGTTTAATAATTATACCACAGCTTTCGTCTGAACTATAGGGCTTAACGAGTTAATAACGCGTTAACGGAAATTCATTTAAACGCCGCTAATTTCTTTAACGCATTATCCCAATCGATCCTTCGGAGGATATAAGAGATAATATAAGATACACTTTATTGTCTGGGGCTCCAAGCCACTGCATCACACAACATACCAAAGTCACAATGCATACAGTACATAACAAACATACACTGATGCATGAACGTGCTTAAATTCACTTGTTGAGTGTGAGACAGTTCTTCAATAAAAGGTAATAAAAGACAGTCGTTTCAAATACTTAAATCAGGTGTAATCATACCAGATAATAATCAATTTACAATATATTATGTCTCTCAATAAAATCATATAATATAATAGGTTGTGGCGGGCTCAGTTTTAAATGTCCAAAAAAACGTCTGAAAATTGTCCGCAAAATGTCCAAAAGTCAGAAAAAAGTCTGAAAAAAAATCTGAAAAATGTTCAGAAAAAGTCTGAAAAAAGTCTGAATAATGTCTAAAAATATCCCAAAAAGTCCAAAAAAAGTCTGAAAAAAGAGTGAAAAATGTCTGAGAAATGTTTGAAAATTGTCCAAAAAAAGTTAGAAAATGTCAAATAAAAGCCCTGAAAAAAGTCCACAAAATGTCGAAAAAATGTCTGTAAAAAAGCCTGAAAATGTCCAAAAGAGAGGCAGAAGAAACTGGTATCATATGAAACTAGAAAACCTGATGCATTCATAGGTACCAACCAGGTCACACTAGCTTGTAGTGAAGGAGGTTAAATAACTTATGCTAAATATTGGCGAGGAAAAACTGGAATGTCCATTTTCAAAGGGGTCCCTTGACCTCTGACCTCCAGATCAGTGAATGTAAATGGGTTCTATGGGTACCCACGAGTCTCCCCTTTACAGACATGCCCACTTTATGATAATCACATGCAGTTTGGGGCAAGTCATAGTCAAGTCAGCACACTGACACACTGACACATTTACATAAAGCAGCACATTTGTCCACTCCCATGTTGATGAGAGTATTAAATACTCAACAAATCTCCCTTTAAGGTTCATTTAGAACAGATAGAAATGTGCGATTAATTGTGATTAACTATTTTAATTAAATTGTCTCCCTAATTAGCACCTTTTTTTAGTACGTTTTATTGTAAATTGGGTGAACTGACACTTTAAGAGTTTTGTCTTTATTATGTTCTTTGTCAGTTTTAGACGTTGAGTCGCTGATCCCGGTCTCAGCTCTCACCTTTCCTCCCCCTCCTTCTTACCCATCATCCTCTGCTCTAGGAGTGGGAGGGGGGGTCCTGGATTGAAGGATTTGGCAGAGTTTAGTCTCTGAGAGTCCAGCGGAAATGGGAGGACAGGTTCATCAAAGCCCCCTTGAACAGGAGACGCCATAATGAGGCTGAAAGAGGTGGGAGGAGCTCTGGAGGGCTGCCGTCTTACCGCCGCACAGACGTGACATGAAACTCTCATCGGGGCTTTCTGAGCGGGTTTGAGACGTTTGAACGAATCCACTCGCAGATCAGCGAGGAATCGTCTCATTGATAACCTCGCTAATGACCCGCCTGAACGCAGGAATGTTCGCTCACCTTCGCACAGGAAGTGATCAACACAAGCCCTTTCTGCTAATTGAGGAGAAAATAATACGGTGCGCGCCCCCCGACAAATGAGAGAGATGTTTAGAGAAGAAGAGGTGGACGGGGCCCGACGGCGGGGGGCCCCATTGTGTCGGTGCAACACGAAGGGGATCAGCCACCGGGAGGGGGGGGCGAGGAGGCGGGCTCTCTGAACTAATCCAGAAGGAACAAAGTGGGATTATCAGGTTCCCAGCGGCATGGGGCTATTCCTCTCATAACGTCATTAGACGGACTTAAAGCGCTCCGCTTTTCTCTCCCTTCATACGAGTGGAAACGCCGAGCCGGCCTGCGGGAGATTAACCAACTACGAGGTCTAATTGACAAACCGGGAGCGCTGAAGTGATGTTATCCCCGCCGCCGCTTTGAGCGCCACAACAAGAGAGGCACAAAGAGGATTAGTAACGCTGATAGCTGCGAGGAAAGAGAGTTTAACTTCCTGCTCACAACTTTCTCTGATTGGAAATTAAGATATTTAGGGAACGTATCGTGGGACTGACAATATACATATATAATATATAATATAATATAAATATCACCTTTCAGGTGCCCCGAGGTCAAACTTCCACTGATCCTCTCACAGCCAAATAACTATTTTAACTTTATTACATCATTACATATTATCAATGTGCAACAGCAGACAGCATGCTGCATTTGTAATCAACATTATAAGGGAACTTGTAACGGATTAACATATTTAAATTCTGAAAAAACAACATCCACTTGTCGAGACTACAGCAGATTCATGTTAACTTTATTATCATTTAACTGAAACAACAGCATCTCCTAACTTTGAAAGATTATTTTGACATTTTAAGGACATCCACGTATTTGTTTTCTTTCCCCATTTTAGTTTGGAAGTTTGACACCACGATATATTTAGTTTTTGTACACATCAAACAAAAGAGATCAAACATGTTAATCAGAGAGCGATAGAGGAGCTGGTAGGTGCATTTTGTCCCTTTCAGACGGAGGCAGGCTAGCTGTTTCCCCGTTTCCAGTCTTTATGCTAAGCTAAGCTAACTGTAGCTTTATATTTAACCAAAGTATATAAGAAGTGGACGTAGTAATCGTGACGCCACCCATTGGTTTGTGGACTGCCGTTTTGAAGCCTTGAGTTGACATTTTCGCCGTTGCTATCTCGGTTTTTGGTCGTCACCATCTTGGTTTTAGACCATCGCCATCTTGTTTTTTTGGAACCAGAGGGTGGAGCTAAGTACAACCAAACGCTGAATAAGACAACACCATATTAACGACCCTTCAATCACAAGGTAGCCACGGTATTTCAAGGTACTTAAACTAAGTAAAATACATACGAAAACAACGTAACACAACTACGGAAAACACGTCACAAACATCAATAAAAAAAACGTGACAACATCACTAACGTAACTTACAAAACAAAATACTAGTCAACAACGGTCTTGAATCCTGGTTAAAAGTCCTGTGTTTGTTGGACCCGCCCACCTCCAAGTGGTCTTTCTCTCTTTTTATACAACGTCACTAACTCGTACCGTAGTATTTATACGCAGATGTGTTGACGTTGCAGTCAGTACAGGATACTTGGCGTACAAATGACACGCAGAAATCAAGAAAGGCGTATTTATTGCACACTAAACGCCTTGCACGTTATCATGGTATTTTACGCTTTTTTGTGCGAACGGGCTGAGTTCACTCTTACTGCAGTTGTTTCACATTAAAAGCCTGCCAGGATAGTGAGGGATTAAGACTTTTGAGCCACTGGAAGGCTTTTAATTTGAAACATCTGTGCAGGAAGTGTTAAGGTTGACATCTTTTTGGGAGATTATTTCAGCCAATTTATATTTAATTTTTTAAATGTTCCACCATACTATAATGTTTCAACTCTCCTTTTTCTCTTTAATGTTTATAATGGTATAAATTCATGTTAATCTAAACGTCGCTGTTTATGTCGTAGCAATTACAATAATTGACTCCTTCGCGACACACCGTGACAGTTGAGTGCAATCAGCCGTCAGGATGCAGCGACGCAGCGACCCGCCTGATTCGTTCCGGCCTCCGTCCACTCCACCGCTCGTTTCTAGCGGCGGCCTGATGTCCCTCTCGAGCCCCCGTAGCCGTGGTCTGTAATTAAAGGGTGATTAAGAGGCTGGAGCTGGATGAATGGGAGCCTAAATAGTCTAAATACCCCACGCTGCTCTGCTGTTGGACACAGCGTGGAGGACTTAATTGATTCGGGCTAATCAGCGGTCAGAATTAAAACAGTCACAGTTGTCTGGGAGAGACGAGAGAGAGAGAGAGAGAGAGAGAGAGAGGGGGGGGGTAGAGGGGGAGAGAGAGTGAGAGGAAATGAGGAGGAGGAGGAGGAGAACAGAAGGTTGAATCGAAAGAAAGAGGAGGAGGAGGAGGAGGAGGAGGATGTGTGTTATTGTGGAGGAAGAAGCAGCTCAGCAGAAGGCGTCTTGTATTATCCTGCATAAATTACAGAAACACACACACACACACTTTACAGACGCACTGGCGGATATTAAAGGAACAGTTTGTCGGACAATTAGGTGATATGGAGACTCATTAGCGTGGAACGTGACGGCCAATGACACGTCCGGCTTTGGCATGGTGACGGCGCCGCAGCCACAAACATCCAACTTCCTGTTAAAGGAACATTCTGTTGTTTTATTTTAAAAAACTGGGTTTGATTTTCGTAGGTTTGGACGTTGATTTATTATCAGACAGGGTTTAGTTTCTAAGTGGTCGAGATACAAATTTGTATTAGAAGAATGTAGATTTATTGTAAACTGCCCACAAACAGCTACAAGCTGTTTCTGTAGCAGTGGTGGGAGAAGTACTCTGATGTTTTACTGCAGTAAAAGTAGTAATACCACAGTGTGAAAATACTCTGTTACAAGTAAGTAAGTCCTATTTTAATTTTACTTAGTAAAACCATAAAAGTAGCATCAAAATATACTACCAAAAATAAAAGTACTTATTATGCAGAATAATATATATAATATATAATATATACATAGCAACGGTCTGTTATACATAGCAACGGTCTGTTATACATAGCAACGGTCTGTTATACTATACATAGCAACGGTCTGTTATACATAGCAATGGTCTGCTATACATAGCAATGATCTGTTATACATAGCAATGGTCTGTTATACATAGCAATGGTCTGTTATACATAGCAACGGTCTGTTATACATAGCAATGGTCTGCTATACATAGCAATGATCTGTTATACATAGCAATGGTCTGTTATACATAGCAATGGTCTGTTATACATAGCAACGGTCTGTTATACATAGCAATGGTCTGTTATACATAGCAATGGTCTGTTATACATAGCAACGGTCTGTTATACAAAGCAACGGTCTGCTATACATAGCAACAGTCTGTTATACATAGCAACAGTCTGTTATACATAGCAATGGTCTGTTATACATAGAAACGGTCGGCTATACTATACATAGCGACGATCTGTTATACATAGCAACGGTCTGCTATACATAGCAACGATCTGTTATACATATCAACAGTCTGTTATACATAGCAACAGTCTGCTATACATAGCAACAGTCTGCTATACATAGCAACAGTCTGCTATACATAGCAACGGTCTGCTATACATAGCAACGATCTGTTATACATATCAACAGTCTGCTATACATAGCAACAGTCTGCTATACATAGCAACAGTCTGCTATACATAGCAACAGTCTGTTATAAAGAAATAACAGACCGTAGAGCGCCGTGATTGACCAATCAGAATCGAGTATTCAACAAAGCCGTGTAATAAATGATATCATTGATCAGGCTTTCAAAGTCAATGCGATAATAAAACGTTAATCGGATTCTTTTTAACATCACTAAATATTGGTATACAAATACAGTATTTATTTTTTTCCTACAGTTTATATTTTTCCAGCGTGTTTTTTGATGAAACAGGAGAACACACTGAACGACAGACAGCAGAGTGTGTTTACTGCTGTGACCAGCAGCATAGAAACACAGCAGGTTGAAGGTCAAAGTGTCCAGATGTTGATGTTTACAACAGTAAAACTAAACTGTTTCCTCTTCCTCGCCTCTTTGTTCATGTAAGAAATGATATCTGAGTTTGGTGCTCTAACATTGTTATAACTCATGAATGGAAGATGTTTCACCAGATGATTCATAATTGTTGGATATCAGAGTGACTTTATATAAATAATAATGAGGCGAGACACCAAACTACCGCCTGTTTCATGACCTCTGACCTCTCGTCGTGCTGCAGCGTGTTAACAGCCTGAAGTCTGAAACATAAATGGCGTTCAGCAGCATATGTCTCGTTAAACACGAGAACGTCCTGCAAATAACTTTCATCAGACGACGACGACAACAACAACAACAACATCACTGTGAAAACACGACGCGTGCGGCGTGGAAAACAATGGCCACCTTGTGTGTCGTAGGGAGTTTGGCTCGAGTGTGCCGTGAAATATGTCACGGCAACATGTTCGGCCGCCGAGTGGAAGTGAAGTCGACGCCTCCGGATCTCACAGTACGAGAGGAAACTGTAAATGAAAAACTGTCTACAACTCACAAACACAAGAGAGGTAGTCACTCTCTCTCACACACACACACACATACACACACACACACACACACACACACACACACACACACACACACACACACGCACGCACACACACACACACACACACACACACACATGCTGTCACATTCGCTGTCATATTTAGGCTCAATTACAATCAACAACTTGTGTTTTTTCTGCTGCAGCTTCACGTATCAGACAGTAACAGCGACGGTAAGACATAAACTGGGTCTCACTGTAAAGCTGAGACTCTGGTGGATCCAATGAGCCAATGGATTCATGTGTGATGATGTTAGTCCCCATAGGAGACATTTCATTGACCTCCTGTATAAAATGACCTGTGGTGACCTCTAGGATAATCACAGCCTCATGAAACTTTACAGCCACAAACTAGAGCCCTAGAGCATTCAGAGGATGGATGGATCAAACTAGAGACCTAGAGCATTCAGAGGATGGATGGATCAAACTAGAGACCTAGAGCATTCAGAGGATGGATGGATCAGACTACAGACCTAGAGCATTCAGAGGATGGATGGATCAAACTAGAGACCTAGAGCATTCAGAGGATGGATGGATCAAACTAGAGACCTAGAGCATTCAGAGGATGGATGGATCAAACTAGAGACCTAGAGCATTCAGAGGATGGATGGATCAAACTAGAGACCTAGAGCATTCAGAGGATGGATGGATCAAACTAGAGACCTAGAGCATTCAGAGGATGGATGGATCAGACTAGAGACCTAGAGCATTCAGAGGATGGATGGATCAAACTAGAGACCTAGAGCATTCAGAGGATGGATGGATCAAACTAGAGACCTAGAGCATTCAGAGGATGGATGGATCAAACTAGAGACCTAGAGCATTCAGAGGATGGATGGCTTTGGACATTTTTCAGACATTTGTCGGATTTTTTTTCGTGCTTTTTTATGGAGTTTTTTTGGACATTTTTTCGGACATTTGTTGGATATTTTTAGACATTTTCTTGGCCAATTTTTTTTTTTTTTACTTTTTTGGACATTATTTAGATATTTGTTGGACTTTTTTTCATACTTTTGGGGACATTTTTGAACATTTTTACAACCTTTTTCAGACTTCTTTTTTTACTTTTGCCGGACATTTGTGGGACATTTTTGGACATATTTTTTTTCATTTTCTTTATTACATTTTTCTTTTTTCTTTTTGATGGCTTTCCTATCTAGATTGACAATAAGGGGGTTTCTGAGCAGTTTACACAACACAAGTGCTCGCCATCCAATCGCCGAAAAATGCAAATTCTTGCAGAAAGTTTTTGATCCCAAATCACAGCATGGCTTTTTCTATGGTGTTCCTCAAGGTGTCTTAATGTGGTATTTTGGAGGGATAATTGATAATTTCGTATCAATTCTCCAGTGGTAAAAAATGGTTAAATTTAGCACCAAATCTGTGGAACAAATGGTATCAGTCCAAAAACTGCTGCAACAACTTATGAGAGATAATAGGGCATGGGGATGGCCATCATATACTTCTATCATAATGTACACCACTTCTATGTGACATCTACTGTTGACGTGCTATCTCCCCATAAGGACCCCCTGTACCCCCTAAAAAAGACTAAAACGGGTCTATTGTGGGTCTCACAGGGTTAAAATGTAAATCAAAGTCCATATTAGTGTAACTTTTTCCATTTTTGTCTGTTTCAAAACTGCAGGGCACTCAGCTAAAACAACATACTGTGTCGACTTTTCTATGATTTTTTATCCAAAACGATCTGGTTTGTGGAAAACAAAGGAACCTAGAACCCGGACCGTACGGGTTCCTCCAGGTTCAGGTTGGTTCCTGATCATTAAGAGCTGTTTGTGAGGCTCAAACGAGGCTCTGTCAGTAGCTGTTGACTCTGTTGACTCAGTCACAGTGATTTCTACAGATCTGGGTTCAGCCTGTGGTTTAGAAACACAGTTCAAGTGGGTGTTAACAGCTTAAAGAAACAGTCTCGCAGTCGGAGCGTCGACCAGCTGATTGTTGCCTGGAGACACGTCAGCAGGGATTCCTCCTCCTTTTATTCTCATTATTCTCTATGATGATGTTCTGTTAGTTCAGTAAACAACAACGTCATAAAGCCAGGACCAGAGAGCAGCGTAGATATTAACAAACAACAGAGAAAGTACAAAAATAGAGAAGCAGCTAAACATTTACGATGTAATGTTGGCAACATCTGAATAAATACTAATTAAATCATCCTTCTTGCCTTCTTCTCCAGCCAACCACTCCACTTTCTGCTCATCTGGACACCAGAATGTTTCAGGGTTTTCAAGAGACATTTCACGGAGTATTAACTTGTGCATAATACATAATATTGCCTAATTTATACATAATCATTTGAGAGGCTGATTACATTCAGGTTTGACGGTATAACCTTAAACAATATTTCAAACATTTTATCAAAAGATTATCGGTTGTAAAAGATCACAGAATGATTTTTAACTGGTCCACCGATCAGATATCCATTTATTTCCATCAAAAGTCAAAATAAAACTGCAATAAATCCATTTGGATTCGATTGATCGGACAACAGTCGCTGTTTATTTTGCACTAAACTGATTCACTGTTGTGCTTTCACAAAGTTAGGAGGCAGATTAAAAACATTACAGTCCAAATCAGACAGTGAAATCTAATCTACAGTACTCCACATTATAAACACTTTGAATATAACGACTCATTGAAATCGGTTGAGAAATGTAGACATTGTAGTGCTTTTTATCCATTCACTTGTACTGTATGTGTTTACAGGCCAGTCTTGCCCTGTCCAATATGGCGGCGATGTTGTTGTTGTCATAGCAACGGGCTGAAGCGTCCAATGCGGTATCTACGTATTGGATATACATCTGGTTGTTTCCACTCCGGTCAGTTAGAGCGGAGCACCCAGAGTTTTAGCAGCAGGCCAGCAGCTGTGTGTTGGTCTTTTCAGATGCATTATGGGAAATGTAGGCTCTAGTGTTTTTGGACTAAAAGTCAGTATATCGCCACCTCTGCTGCTTTTAATAATCTGTCTGATTAATCTGATTAGTCTGACCTCCCCAATATGGCGGCGACATTGACGTATGATCAAAAAAAAGTATAACGCCAAGAAGTGAAATTGTTCGTTCCATCTCAACGTCAGCGCCCAGCAGCAGAGCTACGCTTCCACCATTTTGGACTGAAAGCGACGACCAGACGCCAGTAAAACGTCCGCCTACAAAGAGACATACAGAAGTAAAACTACATTATTTCTATTCTATTGTCATATTCTACTGAAATTACCTGTGTTGAACAATAAAACGTTATAAAATAATAAGTGTTTTCAGTCCAAAATGGCGGCAGCGGTTGTTGTAAAAAAACACACACCAGAGTTTCGTCTCTTTGCTTCTAAACTCTTTGTTAATGCTGCTGACGCTCTGGGTGCTCCTCTCTAACGGACCGGAGTGGAAACAACAACCTGGAACTTTTAGTTCAAATGAACGCGTCACAACATTTCTATCTGTTACACCGTCTGCTGGAAACTTTACACCTTTAAGACCCGACGTGTGATTACTGAGCATTTACAGTAAAATCATTCGGCTGCTTGTCGGTTGGCGTAGAGTTGAGTATCACATGACTTAATTATTACTTGACATTGTTTTGTGTGTGTTAAAGCAGCTGCTGTCTGTCTGTCTGTCTGTCTGTCTGTCCCTGATGACATCACTGCGGTTTGGTTAATGATGGAAGCGAAGCTGCAGGTACAGATGGCCGAGAGGAGACAGTTACCAGCAACACACACACTAAAACACACACACTAAAACACACTAGCAGGTACATTAGCAGGAAGAGGTAAACCGATACCGGTATGGACATACACACACACACACACACACACACACACACACACACACACACACACACACACAATGTATGTCCCTGTAGGAGTGTATTAGTTGTGTTTGAGGCATGCTGGGAGCTAGTTAACCTTCAGCTCGGGGGAATCAGCCGCCGTCATCATTAGTGTATCTAAAGTCTCTGATGAACCAACAAACCAACAAACAAACACTGACGTAGCTGCTGTTTGTTGGGACCAAAAGCTTTAGTTTAATTATCTATCAATCTACCATTTATAAATGATGGTTACTATAAAGTGTTACCGATTTTAATTACATATTCCTTTTTACATTGTGATGTCGTGTTTTTGTAGTTTCTACCTTGATAGTAACTAGGAATGCTCATTTTGAACAATCTTCTTAAGCGTTATTCAGTTAAAATGCTTAAAGTCGGTTAATGGACAAACGGTTAATTATTAACATCCCTAATAGTAACCAATTGGGATTATGGGTAAATAAATGAATAAACAAAATATTGAACGGAGATTCATCAAACACTCGTAATGAATGATCATGTTGCTCTGTAGCTGTAGAAAGCTGTTTGAACACACTTTATAAGATGATAATATATCAGATGTTTCTGTTTACAGGTTGCTCTGCTGCCCCCCCGAGTGGCCAAAATATCAATTAATGCAATTTCTCTGAATTTCTTGAATCTCTAAATTGTTAGATGAGTGAGAGCTCTTACTTTCTAAACACGTCTTTACTGTAAACTTTATATTTCCCTCTGCACACTAATCAGTACACACTTCAACACACACACACTCACACACACTCTTCAGCTCAGCAGTCGGTGTGTGTGTGTGGGTGTGTGTGTGTGTGTGTTAATTGTGACCCGTGGGCTCAGTGTGAAGTCGTAGTATAATTATCTGTGTAATTGTCGTGTATTTTGTAAAGTGCCAGATCATTTAATTCAGGATTAGCTCTTCTCACCTCCAACGGCCGAGGGCGGTGCTCTGCCTTCACCCCCCCCCCCCCCTCCCACCCAACACCACCTATAACACACACACACACACACACACACACACTAAAACACACACACACTAACACACCTCCTGTCTGTCCCCGGTGACACCCGAGGGTGCTGCTGCTTCAATATTCATAAGGAGGTAAAATGGTTAAACCTCGTCTATCTGAACTGATGTCTGCTCTCTCTTTCACACGTGCACGCGCGCGCGCACACACACACACACACACACTCACTTTCTCACTTCCTCTCCTGCCCTGTCGTTCTTTTTGTTCTCTCTGACACGTCTTGAGTTAAGGAGGGTATCAAGTCGCTCGCCCATCTGTGATGCAGACTGCATGAAGCTGCCTGTGACTGACACACACACACACACACACACACACACACACACACACACACACACACACACACTTCAAATATACACACTCATTTACATAAACACATATTTTTACCCGTGAGCGTGCACACATATCCTCAGATGTACTAATGTTCTGCTCATTACATATCTGAAAAACTACATGGCAGGATCCTCATCAAAAAGGGTTAAATGTGTTGATGTGACGAATACGAATTTTGTTATCAGACAGTCTGGTCTCATCCACCGTTCATAGCTATAAATATGAAAAGTCATGCACTAAGTAGTTTTGTTGCCTAAACCTAACCAAGTTGTTTCTTTTAAAAAGACTGTATGCATGTAGAGAGCGTAAATGGACACGTCTTGCTGGACATTCATAGGAAAACGAACAAAAAAGGAGGAACAACTTGTAAGAGGATACGATGTATCAGATTCTTAAATTCTCAGATCTCAGTATTGGCCGCAGAAATCTAATATCGTCCGGCTCTGATGCCGTTAGTGGTAGAATATAACTATAGTACAGCTACTTAAGTACTGTACTTAAGTACAAATTCGAAGTACTTGTACTTTACTTGAGTTGCATTGTTACGTTGCATTGTTACGTTACGTTGTTACGTTACGTTGTTACGTTACGTTGTTACGTTACGTTGTTACGTTACGTTGTTACGTTGCGTTGTTACGTTGCGTTGTTACGTTGCGTTGTTACGTTGCGTTGTTACGTTACGTTGTTACGTTACGTTGTTACGTTACGTTGTTACGTTACGTTGTTAAGTTACGTTGTTACGTTACGTTGTTACGTTACGTTGTTACGTTACGTTGTTACGTTACGTTGTTACGTTACGTTGTTACGTTGTTACGTTACGTTGTTACGTTACGTTGTTAAGTTACGTTGCTAAGTTACGTTGTTAAGTTACGTTGTTAAGTTACGTTGTTACGTTACGTTGTTAAGTTACGTTGTTAAGTTACGTTGTTAAGTTACGTTGTTAAGTTACGTTGTTACGTTACGTTGTTACGTTACGTTGTTACGTTACGTTGTTACATTACGTTGTTACGTTACGTTGTTACGTTACGTTGTTACGTTGCGTTGTTACGTTGCGTTGTTACGTTGCGTTGTTACGTTGCGTTGTTACGTTACGTTGTTACGTTACGTTGTTACGTTACGTTGTTACGTTACGTTGTTAAGTTACGTTGTTACGTTACGTTGTTACGTTACGTTGTTACGTTACGTTGTTACGTTACGTTGTTACGTTGTTACGTTACGTTGTTACGTTACGTTGTTAAGTTACGTTGTTAAGTTACGTTGTTAAGTTACGTTGTTAAGTTACGTTGTTACGTTACGTTGTTAAGTTACGTTGTTAAGTTACGTTGTTAAGTTACGTTGTTAAGTTACGTTGTTACGTTACGTTGTTACGTTACGTTGTTACGTTACGTTGTTACGTTACGTTGTTACGTTACGTTGTTTCATTGTTTCTTTACGTTGTTTCTTTAAGCTGTTTCGTTGCGTTGTTTCGTTGTTATGTTACGTTGTTACGTTGTTGCGTTGTTGCGTTGTTGTGTTGTCACGTTACGTTGTCACGTTACGTTGTCACGTTACGTTGTCACGTTACATTGTTAAGTTACATTGTTAAGTTACATTGTTAAGTTACATTATTTCGTTGTGTTACATCGGTACGTTATTATTTTAACACAAACCATGATCTTTTTTCCAGCCTTAACCAAGTCGTCTTGTTACCTAAACTGAACCAATCGTTTAACAACGTTAAACACGTGGCCTTGCGCGTTTCTGCAAGCGTGATATGAGGCTGATATGAAACATATTTTTGATTCAGAAACGTCGACATTCAACAAATCTTTGGTTTGCAGAAATGTACAATGCCAACTATTTTCTGCTGACTGGGCTGCAGTTAGAACTGTGGGGATCAATAAAGTCTTATTTATACTAACTGATAATGTAGTTTTATCAAAGACATTGACTAACCAGCTGTTTGACCTCACAAATAAAAGTTTATTGAACTTTAAATCGCTTGTCACACTGTAGTTACTCACAGGGGAACTTCCTTTCATGCAGCCTTAGAAACATGTGGCTGCACCGGCGATGAAGTCATGGAAGAGTCTTTTGTTGTTGAGAGAAAATAAAAGTGCTGCGCCCCGACTTTCCCAGAGAACGACGACGCTTTACAGACGAGTGCCGCATTTTTCTCTTTAAAAATAATCATTCCATCAGGAGATGAAATTGAAGGTTAGCTTAGCATGCAATTAAACGTCTCCCTGATGGACAGGCGTATAATGAAGTCACACCCTGGTTCATTGTAGTCCTCGTTCACACAGAGAGTCTGCTGGGTCGGGTCCAGAACCAGTGAGGCATGTGCTGTCGCTGTTTACATACCACACAGATACATGACTGACATCTGGCATGTAGCTGAAAGGATTACACACACACACACACACACACACACACACACACACACACACACACAGTTGTAACGTCTAGTAAGAGAGAGAGTGAAGACCGACTTTATGTGACGGAGAGAGTGAAGAGTGACTTTATGTTACGGAGAGAGTGAAGACCGACTTTATGTGACTTTACAACATTAATATCTGATTAATGATTCCACTGATTTATCACATTAATATCTGATTAATGATTCCTGATTTACAACATTAATATCTGATTAATGATTCCTGATTTACAACATTAATATCTGATTAATGATTCCTGATTTACAACATTATTATCTGATTAATGATTCCTGATTTACAACATTAATATCTGATTAATAATTCCTGATTTACAACATTAATATCTGATTAATGATTCCTGATTTACAACATTAATATCTGATTAATGATTCCACTGATTTTCAACATTAATATCTGATTTATGATTCCACTGATGTGAATGTTCCTCTGACTTCTCCGCATCGTGTCGCCACACATTCGTCTCGCCAGCCGAGCACGCCGTCGCTGTCACTCAGGTATGTTGATTGATGGCATCAGTGACTATTTGTGTCAGATGACTTTTAATGGATGTTTCACAGAGTAATTTATGGCCACTTGTCACGACTAGTTTACATTTCCAAATGCCGAAGCTTCCCTCCCTCCCTCTACCTTCTGCTACAATCATCGACTCATCTCGCTGCTAAAATACCTGTTATTATCCTGGACAGGTATGAAGACCTACAACCCAGACTCCCTCCGCGCTGTTACCTAATTTCCATGTTTCAGAAGAGAAGCAAACATGCCACCGTGCTGTACTAGCTCTAGGTGTACCGTCTGTCTGTCTGTCTGTAGATTTACTACCAGGCCTCGTCTGTCTGCTTAAATATATCATTACTTTCACATTTCCTTCCTGAAGAGGTCAACGCTGCACTCTGAGGAATAAAGGTTCATCCAGGAGGATCGACTGTATGCTGATGACACAGTGGATTATATGTTTGGTAAAATTGATGCATGTGACAAGCAGTTAAAGATGGCGATGTTTCATCATGAGAAATGCAAAGAAAAGATATTAATGGATCAGGTTTGGGTAAATTTTTACAACAGAGCATCATAGAGAATAAAGTCGTTATATTACGAGAATAAAGTCAGAAGTTTACGAGAAAAAAATTGTAATATTTTGAGAATAAAGTCATACATTTACGATTTAAAAAAAAAATATTATTAGAATAAAGTCAGAAGTTTACGAGAATTTTTTTTTAATATTATGAGAATAACGTCATAGGTTTACGTGAAAAAAAGTCGTAACATTATTAGAATAAAGTCAGAAGTTTGCGAGAAAAAAAGTCGTAATATTATGAGAAAAAAGTCCAAGCTTAAGACGTAATAATATGAGAATAAAGTCATAAGATTATAAGAAAAAAAGTCGTAGTTTTTTTGTACCAGGCTGAAAGCATGTTTATTTCTGCTGTGAAGTCGTGCATCTTAACACGGAGGTTTGCGGGAATTGACTCGCTTTTGGAGCTTCAAGTGGTCGTTAGAGGAACTGCAGTTTTTGGCTTCATCTCTGAGCACCAGAAGTTCCCGCTTGATTTAAACGCAGCAACAATAATCGTGTCCTATCACATATCACAAACATTTCTCCTGGTTGACCTATGACCTGTAGCTGTACATGTTTGGTAACTTCCTCTATCGGCATTGAGACGGATCATTTGAACCAGTTTCATTCTAATCTCATCAGTGATGGTTGTTGGTTCCTGAAGCTCTCTGTGTGAGGGGGGGTGGGTTGGAGGGTAGGATGGAGTGTGGGAGGCGGGAAAGGGGAGGAGGGTCGGTTCTTATCTGATCCAGACCACTTTAGGAAGACACCTGTGGGATCCAGGACGATATATTATCACCTAAGTAGCCGTAAACCCCCCCCCACGCCAGACAGCTGCAGGCAGGAAGTGAAGACGACAGGCGGGAACGCCTTTTATTTATGGAGCGCTGATTTAACGAGGAGGAGCATCAGACGGCGAAGGTGGTCAGGTTCACAATCAAGAGAGATGAGAGAGAGAAAGAAAAGACGACAGGAAGTGAAAACAACCGGACAAAGTTACTAAATCTAATTAAGTTCAGTTCACTTCCTGCTGATTCATCCGTCACTTTATCTTTAACAGTGTTCTTCTGCTCTGATGCACATCTGGATTTACACACAATATTTAGTTCAGTTATGGTAACATGTTTCTTCCTTCTTGTCCTTTCAAAGTAAAAGCTTCTTCAGTAACAAACCTATATATAACAGCTGTAGTGCAATGATCAAATGAAACCAACCAAATAAAGTCTTTTTAATCAATAAAGTCTTTAAACCTTAAAATAACTTGCAGGAAGACTAGAGGTTGGATTATAATATTTGATTTCCTTTAGAAGGAACTGAGTATTTTTACTGTTCAATACTGTCTCCATACCTGGGTGTGATTCGATATTCTGATCTATTGTGATCGTTGTTAACTTGTTTACCTCTAGACCATGAAGGGAAACAGATGAATCAGACACTTCTAGGGACTTTTACTTTGAAAAACCTCTAAATGAATCCAGTATAAATGTTTGATTTCCAGCATGTCTGTAGTCAGAGACGTCCTGAAGTCAAATATATCAGGATCATTGGCAGGAATTATTGATTATCCAGCACCCCAAAACTCAAAGAATAAAGACATTTCCCTCACAGATTAGGGTGTTTTCTTTTTAATGTATAATGTTTGATACTTCTGGTGAATATAATCCATCAATCTGATTTCCATAGATGTATTTATTAAATACAGTTCCCTTTGTTAACATCTTATTTTGAAAAGCGGACGTAGTCCCACGTGTCTACTTCCTCTAACTTCTCCAAGGTGGTCTCTAGCTCTCCCGTCAGCTCCGTTCTCTTTATCACTGATCAATACTGATACTAAACCAATCAGTGTTTGGTTTAGTATCAGTATTGATCAGTGTTTGGTTTATTATCAGTATTGATCAGTGTTTGGTTTGGTATCAGTATTGATCAGTGTTTGGTTTATTATCAGTATTGATCAGTGTTTGGTTTGGTATCAGTATCGATCAGTGTTTGGTTTGGTATCAGTATTGATCAGTGTTTGGTTCAGTACCAGTATTGATCAGTGTTTGGTTTGGTATCAGTATTGATCAGTGTTTGGTTTATTATCAGTATTGATCAGTGTTTGGTTTGGTATCAGTATCGATCAGTGTTTGGTTTGGTATCAGTATTGATCAGTGTTTGGTTTATTATCAGTATTGATCAGTGTTTGGTTTGGTATCAGTATCGATCAGTGTTTGGTTTGGTATCAGTATTGATCAGTGTTTGGTTCAGTACCAGTATTGATCAGTGTTTGGTTTGGTATCAGTATTGATCAGTGTTTGGTTTATTATCAGTATTGATCAGTGTTTGGTTTGGTATCAGTATCGATCAGTGTTTGGTTTGGTATCAGTATTGATCAGTGTTTGGTTCAGTACCAGTATTGATCAGTGTTTGGTTTGGTATCAGTATTGATCAGTGTTTGGTTTGGTATCAGTATTGATCAGTGTTTGGTTTGGTATCAGTATTGATCAGTGTTTGGTTCAGTACAATTATTGATCAGTGTTTGGTTTGGTATCAGTATTGATCAGTGTTTGGTTCAGTACAATTATTGATCAGTGTTTGGTTTGGTATCAGTATTGATCAGTGTTTGGTTCAGTACCAGTATTGATCAGTGTTTGGTTTGGTATCAGTATTGATCAGTGTTTGGTTTGGTATCAGTATTGATCAGTGTTTGGTTTAGTATCAGTATTGATCAGTGTTTGGTTTAGTATCAGTATTGATCAGTGTTTGGTTCAGTACAAGTATTGATGGTTTTTCATCATTTGGTCTGAGCACTGATCTGATCTCGTCCATCGTTTGCTCTGGTCTGGAAGCTGATCTGAGATCTGTCCTGTCAGTGTTTCTCTTTGATCTGCTGATCTACCTGCTGGACGAGCTCAGAGGATGTTTATTCTGCACTTTAGGTGTTGACAGGTGTCATGTGGGGTGGGGGGGGGGTGTTGGTGATAGACACTCCCTTTGTCTCCAGGTGTGTGTGTGCTGCTGAGGGACACTCATGCATTTCTTCTCATTTATGCATCAGTGTGTGCGTCCAGGTGTGTGTGTTTGTGTGTGTGTGTGTGTGTGTTTGTGTGTGCATCCAGGTGTGTGTGTGTGTGGTGGGGGAGGGGGGGTATGAGTCCTCCTCTGTGCCCCTAGGCTCTTCCTGTAGCAGCGTATGTTTCCACCCCCCAGGCCCGGGGACTTTACAGGCTTTAACTGAGGCCATAACAGCTCCCCAGTGAAGACAATTAGCTGCTAAACGCCTCCCTGCCCGCCGCTGTTTGTTTACCCGCCCGCCCCACCGCCATGTTTGCTTTTTGTCCTGGTCCGTGTTTAACCGCGTAGCCGACGGGAACGTCCGGAGAGCCGCAGAAGAAAAGAGGAAAAACAAAAAGTTTGTTGACGACACCACACACATCTGTCCACAGCTGTCTGGTTTTAACTTAATGCATCTGTATCATATGAACTCCACTCATGTTAACACGGTCTCTATTGTTTGGCTTCCTGTTTTCACAATAAAGGTAATCATTATACGAGAGTTAAAGTAAAAGTTGTGCATATTTTAAATCTGCTTAAAACAAAAACTCTCAGTTCAGAGTCCTTTAACTTCACTTCAACCCAAACAAGGATTTAATCGTCTTATAAAAATAAAATAAACTTAATAAAACAGGTTGAAGTGAAGCAGAAGATTCAGTCTGGAGGACAAAGAGAACAAAAGAAACTCTCAGATCATTTCACCGCTCCTCATTTGAGACGTTGAGACGTTGAGACGTCTGTGGACTTGTCTCCGATGAAAACCAGCTACATATTGAAATGTTCATTTTTTAGCGCCGAGACGTGGAGGCCATTTTCACGGAGAGCCGGCGTGACGTCCGAGGTCGTGCTGAGACACATCGTCCATCAGCGTCCCCGTAAACACCCCGCTGAGCCTCTGACCGCTGCATGATTCACATGAATATATGAGGTGTTATTCTATAATCGAGTCAGATTTATGATTTGAGTCAGTCCTGAGGAGGAGACGAAACCTGTCTGAACTTTACACTCTGAGATATCCAGCGGTGATGAAACTCTACTGCAGCACGGGGAGGATAAAAGTTTGAATGAAAGGAAAGAGATGTTACATTCCACCCGTTATTTATTTACCCAAACGTATTTATTTCTTTATTCTTTTCTTGATACATTCCTTTACATTTCTTTACGCATTTCTGCATCATTATGCAAATAAGGGGGCTGTCACTGTATAAAATAAATACAAAATACATGCAAAACTAAATTAATTAATTAAAAATACATGAAAAATTAATAAATAAATGTAAAATAAATACATAAAAGGGAAAATTAAACAGAAGGGTAAATAAATAAGGGAATTAATACAAATATGAATAAATAAAGAAGCAAATTAAAACAGAAATATCAGTTTATGTCACATTTTATCAATTAATTAATGACTACATTTATTTTTTATATTATTTTTGCAACATTAAATTACATTTATTTATTCATCGAGTCATTTATTTATTTATTAATGTTTTATTTCGACAGGTTCCGTCCTCCATAAAGATTTCTTTTAACTTTCTTTATGCATTTCTGCCTCATTATGCAATACTAATTTTCAATTATGCATTTGTTTATATGTAGTTTGTATTAGTTTTATAACCAAAGAAGAAAGACAGGAGTAAGGAAGGAACAAAAAAATCTTCAGTTTTGAAAAGTTCCACATATATTACATGTATTACTGTTGACTGACTGTAATTATCGTCATTATTGTTGCAGCAACAACCAGACAGAAACGTGGTTGGACGACATTCCCTCAGTAAAACTCATAAAGATATTACGGTCGTCTGTCAGCTGCTTTCATCTCAGACGCTTTCGACCTGAAGTTTACTTCCTGTCACTTCATCCTGTCACGTTGGGTTTCCTCACATCTGATGAAACACTGACTCTGACACTAACATACCGTTTGGGATTCTTCACTGTGACGTGATGACAGCGCTGAACCCTCTCAAGTATTTTGGAGGTAATTTACTGCCAGTGAGGAGAGTGAAGTACACAAGTAGTACTGTAAGTCGATCGCAGCGGTGGAGGAAGTGATCAGATCTTCTACTGACTGGAAGTAAAAGTACTAAAATATTAGAGCTGGGACGATACGCCTATCTCCTGATTCAATATCACGACACTTGGGTGCCAATTCGATATGTATTGTGATTGTTGTTAACTTGTTTACCACTAAACCATGAAGGGAACAAGTTGAATCAGACACTTCTAGAGACTTTTACTTTGGAAAATCTCTAAATGAATCCAGTAAAAATGTTTGATTTCCAGCATGTATGTAGTCAGAGATGTCCTGAAGTCAAATATATCAGGATCATTGTCAGGAATTATTGATTACATTTATTATCCAACAACCCAAAACTCAAAAAATAAAGACATTTCCCTCACAGATTAGTGGTATTTTCTTTTTTAATTTATGATGTTTTATACTTCTGGTGAATATAATCCATCAATCTTATTTCCATAGATGTATTTTGTAGATACAGTTCCCTTTGTTAACATCTTATTTTGAAAAGCGGACGTAGTCCCACGTGTCTACTTCCTGTAACTTCTCCAAGGTGGTCTCTAGCTCTCCCGTCAGCTCCGTTCTCTTTATCCATCCATGGTCAGCTCCATCGGGGCCGTTTCAATGCAGAGAACACAAATGTCAGTATCTGGGGGCTTTACAGTCGTAGCGTCGGCCCATTTGACCACGGAGACGAGAGCGACGGCCGGCTCCACCGCCACGTTACCGCCATACCATAACGTTACCGCCATACCATAACGTTTCCTGTCCGTGACAGAGTTAGCATGCAGCTTTATCTCTGCTCTGTCTAGCTCTGCTTTTCCTGTCAATGTGTGAAACCCAAAGTGTTTCCATCCTTTACTGGATGTGTAGTGTTTACCACGCTGGATTTAACATGGGAGGGTGCAGGTCGTATCCACGACAATCCTCCAACGGTTTACACTCTCTGAGGTTTGTTTTGGTTGACGGATACGGAACGGATATGACGTCACATTACTCAGACTACCACAATAAAAGCGGTAACTTCTTTCTTCCTCCACATAGACTCAGATGAAGCAGATATATCCATTCTGGTGTTAAAACATCTATTTAGAAATCTTAAATTGCAGCTGGTAAAGGTGGAGCTACTTTTAATGACTTTACTGCAGGTAGTTTAATCTATAATAACACATCTGCATTTATTAGTTGATTAGATTTTGTTTTAATAATCTGAATCTGTAAAGCTGTCTGATAAATGTAGTGCAGTAAAAAGTACAATATTACCTCTCTGAGATGTAGAGTAGAAGTAGAAAGTAGCAGAAAATGGAAATACTCAAGTAAAGCATCTCAAAATTGTACCTAACTACAGTAGCCTACTTGAGTAAATGTACTGGTCTATTGTAAAAAAAAAAAAAAAGGCCGTTAAACATTAATATCAGTAATTAAAGTAAAACCTGTATTTCCTTCATCTTGACACACCTTTTCCTCGCGTCCACCAGGAGAATTTGAAACCCTCCGAGAGCCAATCACGTCCCTCACAGACCTCCTGATGCTCTAATTAGCGTCCATCATCGACCAATCCCATCGGCCCCAGGGGGAGGACTGTTGGTTTAAGACTAAAGAGAATCTGCTGTTTGTTTTCTGAGGCGTTGGACGACCAGAGGAAATATAAGGGAGCTGTTCCACCTTAAACACGTGGCTCCACCTTAAGAGCTGCAGGTTTAAATGAGGTTCCACATATACAGGCAGAGTGACGAGACAAATAATTAAATTAAATACGTCTTTTATAACGGAGGTCTGAGGGGAAAATACTTTAAGATATGCTAAAGATAATGAACCCACACAGAGAAACTGAAGAGTCACAGCAACAGATACTACTACTATATATATACTACTGTACACATAACTACCCTTACAAAATACCGTTTATGAGCATCTGCTATGTTCGACACTAAATATCATAAACATTACACATAAATTAACATTAATTAAACTTTTTCTTGTGAGTTACACTTGCTCTTAAAAATGTTCCCATGAAAATTATGACTTTTTTGTAAAATTATGACTTTATTTTGTATATTTAAGATTTTTTGGTAAAATTCAACCTTTGTTCTGAAAATGTTAAATGCTCTTCTCATTAAATCAATATTTTTTGTAAAATTATAACTCATAACATATTTGACGTTTTCCTCCTAAAACGAACTCTTTGCAATTTTTCTTTTTTTTACAAAATTACAATTTTATCTCAAAATATTACAACTTTTTCTTGTTAATTACACATTTGTTCTTGAAAAAGTAAATTTTTTTTCCTTTTAAAAATGATGTCTTTATTTGTAAATTCATAACTTTTTTTTTGTAAAATTACGTCTTTATTTTGTATCTTTACGATTTTTTTTGGTAAAATTCTACCTTTTTTCTGAAAATGTTAAATGTTTTTCTCATTAAATTGAGATTTTTTTGTAAAATTATAACTTATAAGATATTTTACATTATCCTCATAAAATGACCTGTTCTTACAAAATTACAATTTAATCTGAAAATATTACAACTTTTCCTCCTAACATTACTTTATTCCCTAAATATTACTACTTTATTATCACAATATTGTGACTTTTATTAATTCATAATAATAAAAATAGTAATATTAATATAAAAGTTTGTGACTGCTGCTATTGGTCACATTTTGTACATTTGAACATTGAAATACCGTTTGTGTCTCGGCTCTGTTAAACTTACTGTTTATGTGCATCTGATAAATAAAGTTTATTGAATTGAATGAAAAGCCGTTAATGACGTCCTCCGGCTGAGAGGTGTGTGTGTTGATGTTTGTGGGTCAGTCGTCATAGAGAAAACATTCAACTAACAGACGTGATCAGACGGCTTCCTGACACATTTGTGACTCTTTCAGTCTGTAATCGGGGAAATTGCTGTAAATCAAAGTTTAAGAGATTTAAACGGGGAGTCCCTGGAAACCCCTGGAGGACCCCCGGGGTGTCTCCAGACCGCAGCTTGAGAAACCAAACTGTCAGTCAGCGTCTGGCAGCGCCGGCGGCCTGCAGTCATCTCCTAAACGGTAATTTATGTGTTGTTGTGGAGGACAAATTGCTGCAGGAGGTGAACCATTAACTAAACGGCATCTCACACAGACGTGTTCTCACCTGCACACCAGCTATGCCAAATATGTCAGAACTCACCTTTATAAAGGGGGAGGAACGAGGGGGAGAGAGAAACTGGATTTATAGGAGGGAGACTGGCTTTATAGGAGGGAGGAAAGAGAGAGAGACTGGCTTTATAGGAGGGAGGAAAGAGAGAGAGACTGGCTTTATAGGAGGGAGGAAAGAGAGGAGGAAGGAGAGAGAGACTGGCTTTATAGGAGGAGGAGAGAGGGGGAGAGAGGAGAGAGAGAGACTGGCTTTATAGGGGGAGGAAAGAGGGGAGGAAGGAGAGAGACTGGCTTTATAGGAGGAGGAGAGAGAGAGAGACTGGCTTTATAGGAGGGAGGAAAGAGAGAGAGACTGGCTTTATAGGAGGGAGGAAAGAGAGAGAGACTGGCTTTATAGGAGGGAGGAAAGAGGGGAGGAGAGAGAGACTGGCTTTATAGGAGGGAGGAAAGAGAGAGAGACTGGCTTTATAGGAGGGAGGAAAGAGAGAGAGACTGGCTTTATAGGAGGGAGGAAAGAGAGAGAGACTGGCTTTATAGGAGGGAGGAAAGAGAGAGAGAGACTGGCTTTATAGGAGGGAGGAAAGAGGGGAGGAGAGAGAGACTGGCTTTATAGGGGGAGGAAAGAGGGGAGGAAGGAGAGAGAGACTGGCTTTATAGGAGGAGGAGAGAGGGGGAGAGAGGAGAGAGAGAGACTGGCTTTATAGGAGGGAGGAAAGAGAGAGAGACTGGCTTTATAGGAGGGAGGAAAGAGAGAGAGACTGGCTTTATAGCGGGGAGGAAAGAGGGGAGGAAGGAGAGAGAGACTGGCTTTATAGGAGGAGGAAAGAGGGGAGGAAAGAGAGAGAGACTGGCTTTATAGGGGGGAGGAAAGAGGGGAGGAAGGAGAGAGAGACTGGCTTTATAGGAGGAGGAAAGAGGGGAGGAAGGAGAGAGAGACTGGCTTTATAGCGGGGAGGAAAGAGGGGAGGAAGGAGAGAGAGACTGGCTTTATAGGAGGAGGAAAGAGAGAGAGACTGGCTTTATAGGGGGGAGGAAAGAGGGAAGGAAGGAGAGAGAGACTGGCTTTATAGGGGGGAGGAAAGAGGGGAGGAAGGAGAGAGAGACTGGCTTTATAGGGTGGAGGAAAGAGGGGAGGAAAGAGAGAGAGACTGGCTTTATAGGGGGGAGGAAAGAGGGGAGGAAAGAGAGACTGGCTTCATAGGAGGAGGAAAGAGAGAGAGACTGGCTTTATAGGGGGGAGGAAAGAGGGGAGGAAGGAGAGAGAGACTGGCTTTATAGGGGGGAGGAAAGAGGGGAGGAAGGAGAGAGAGACTGGCTTTATAGGGGGGAGGAAAGAGGGGAGGAAGGAGAGAGAGACTGGCTTTATAGGGGGGAGGAAAGAGGGGAGGAAAGAGAGACTGGCTTTATAGGGTGGAGGAAAGAGGGGAGGAAAGAGAGACTTGCTTTATAGGGTGGAGGAAAGAGGGGAGGAAAGAGAGACTGGCTTTATAGGGAGGAGGAAAGAGGGGAGGAAAGAGAGAGAGACTGGCTTTATAGGGGGGAGGAAAGAGGGGAGGAAGGAGAGAGAGACTGGCTTTATAGGGTGGAGGAAAGAGGGGAGGAAAGAGAGAGAGACTGGCTTTATAGGGGGGAGGAAAGAGGGGAGGAAAGAGAGACTGGCTTTATAGGGGGGAGGAAAGAGGGGAGGAAAGAGAGACTGGCTTTATAGGGTGGAGGAAAGAGGGGAGGAAAGAGAGACTGGCTTTATAGGGTGGAGGAAAGAGGGGAGGAAAGAGAGAGAGACTGGCTTTATAGGGGGGAGGAAAGAGGGGAGAGAGGAGAGAGAGACTGGCTTCATAGGAGGAGGAAAGAGAGAGAGAGAGACTGGCTTTATAGGATGAGGAAAGAGAGAGAGACTGGCTTTATAGGGGGAGGAAAGAGGGGAGAGAGGAGAGAGAGACTGGCTTCATAGGAGGAGGAAAGAGAGAGAGAGAGACTGGCTTTATAGGATGAGGAAAGAGAGAGAGACTGGCTTTATAGGGGGAGGAAAGAGGGGAGGAAAGAGAGAGAGACTGGCTTTATAGGGTGGAGGAAAGAGGGGAGGAAAGAGAGACTTGCTTTATAGGGGGGAGGAAAGAGGGGAGGAAAGAGAGACTGGCTTTATAGGATGAGGAAAGAGGGGAGGAAAGAGAGACTGGCTTTATAGGGGGGAGGATAGAGGGGAGGAAGGAGAGAGAGACTGGCTTTATAGGGGGGAGGAAAGAGGGGAGGAAAGAGAGACTGGCTTTATAGGGGGGAGGAAAGAGGGGAGGAAGGAGAGACCGGCTTTATAGGAGGAGGAAAGAGGGGAGGAAAGAGAGACTGGCTTTATAGGGGGGAGGAAAGAGGGGAGGAAAGAGAGACTGGCTTTATAGGGGGGAGGAAAGAGGGGAGGAAAGAGAGAGAGACTGACTTTATAGGGGGGAGGAAAGAGGGGAGGAAAGAGAGAGAGACTGACTTTATAGGGTGGAGGAAAGAGAGACTGGCTTTATAGGAGGAGGAAAGAGGGGAGGAAAGAGAGAGAGACTGACTTTATAGGAGGAGGAAAGAGGGGAGGAAAGAGAGAGAGACTGACTTTATAGGGGGGAGGAAAGAGGGGAGGAAAGAGAGAGAGACTGACTTTATAGGGTGGAGGAAAGAGAGACTGGCTTTATAGGAGGAGGAAAGAGGGGAGGAAGGAGAGACCGGCTTTATAGGAGGAGGAAAGAGGGGAGGAAAGAGAGAGAGACTGACTTTATAGGGGGGAGGAAATGGGGAGGAAGGAGAGAGAGACTGACTTTATAGGGGGGAGGAAATGGGGAGGAAAGAGAGACTGGCTTTATAGGGGGGAGGAAAGAGGGGAGGAAAGAGAGACTGGCTTTATAGGGGGGAGGAAAGAGGGGAGGAAAGAGAGAGAGACTGACTTTATAGGGGGGAGGAAATGGGGAGGAAGGAGAGACTTGCTTTATAGGGGGGAGGAAAGAGGGGAGGAAAGAGAGACTTGCTTTATAGGGGGGAGGAAAGAGGGGAGGAAAGAGAGACTTGCTTTATAGGGTGGAGGAAAGAGGGGAGGAAAGAGAGACTGGCTTTATAGGGGGGAGGAAAGAGGGGAGGAAGGAGAGACCGGCTTTATAGGAGGAGGAAAGAGGGGAGGAAAGAGAGACTGGCTTTATAGGGGGGAGGAAAGAGGGGAGGAAAGAGAGACTGGCTTTATAGGGGGGAGGAAAGAGGGGAGGAAGGAGAGACCGGCTTTATAGGAGGAGGAAAGAGGGGAGGAAAGAGAGACTGGCTTTATAGGGGGGAGGAAAGAGGGGAGGAAAGAGAGACTGGCTTTATAGGGGGGAGGAAAGAGGGGAGGAAAGAGAGACTGACTTTATAGGGTGGAGGAAAGAGAGACTGGCTTTATAGGAGGAGGAAAGAGGGGAGGAAAGAGAGAGAGACTGACTTTATAGGAGGAGGAAAGAGGGGAGGAAAGAGAGAGAGACTGACTTTATAGGGGGGAGGAAAGAGGGGAGGAAAGAGAGAGAGACTGACTTTATAGGGTGGAGGAAAGAGAGACTGGCTTTATAGGAGGAGGAAAGAGGGGAGGAAGGAGAGACCGGCTTTATAGGAGGAGGAAAGAGGGGAGGAAAGAGAGAGAGACTGGCTTTATAGGGGGGAGGAAAGAGGGGAGGAAAGAGAGAGAGACTGACTTTATAGGGGGGAGGAAATGGGGAGGAAGGAGAGAGAGACTGACTTTATAGGGGGGAGGAAATGGGGAGGAAGGAGAGACCGGCTTTATAGGGGGGAGGAAAGAGGGGAGGAAAGAGAGAGAGACTGGCTTTATAGCGGGGAGGAAAGAGGGGAGGAAGGAGAGAGAGACTGGCTTTATAGCGGGGAGGAAAGAGGGGAGGAAGGAGAGAGAGACTGGCTTTATAGGATGAGGAAAGAGAGAGAGACTGGCTTTATAGGGGGGAGGAAAGAGGGAAGAGAGGAGAGAGAGACTGGCTTTATAGGATGAGGAAAGAGAGAGAGACTGGCTTTATAGGGGGGAGGAAAGAGGGAAGAGAGGAGAGAGAGACTGGCTTTATAGGAGGAGGAAAGAGAGAGAGACTGGCTTTATAGGATGAGGAAAGAGAGAGAGACTGGCTTTATAGGGGGGAGGAAAGAGGGAAGGAAGGAGAGAGAGACTGGCTTTATAGGGGGGAGGAAAGAGGGGAGGAAGGAGAGAGAGACTGGCTTTATAGGGTGGAGGAAAGAGGGGAGGAAGGAGAGACTGGCTTTATAGGGGGGAGGAAAGAGGGGAGGAAAGAGAGACTGGCTTTATAGGGTGGAGGAAAGAGGGGAGGAAAGAGAGACTGGCTTTATAGGGTGGAGGAAAGAGGGGAGGAAAGAGAGAGAGACTGGCTTTATAGGGGGGAGGAAAGAGGGGAGGAAAGAGAGACTGGCTTTATAGGGTGGAGGAAAGAGGGGAGGAAAGAGAGAGAGACTGGCTTTATAGGGGGGAGGAAAGAGGGGAGAGAGGAGAGAGAGACTGGCTTCATAGGAGGAGGAAAGAGAGAGAGACTGGCTTTATAGGGGGAGGAAAGAGGGGAGGAAAGAGAGAGAGACTGGCTTTATAGGGTGGAGGAAAGAGGGAAGGAAGGAGAGAGAGACTGGCTTTATAGGGGGAGGAAAGAGGGAAGAGAGGAGAGAGAGACTGGCTTTATAGGGGGGAGGAAAGAGGGGAGGAAGGAGAGAGAGACTGGCTTTATAGGGTGGAGGAAAGAGGGGAGGAAGGAGAGACTGGCTTTATAGGGGGGAGGAAAGAGGGGAGGAAAGAGAGACTGGCTTTATAGGGTGGAGGAAAGAGGGGAGGAAAGAGAGAGAGACTGGCTTTATAGGGGGGAGGAAAGAGGGGAGGAAAGAGAGACTGGCTTTATAGGGTGGAGGAAAGAGGGGAGGAAAGAGAGAGAGACTGGCTTTATAGGGGGGAGGAAAGAGGGGAGAGAGGAGAGAGAGACTGGCTTCATAGGAGGAGGAAAGAGAGAGAGAGAGACTGGCTTTATAGGATGAGGAAAGAGAGAGAGACTGGCTTTATAGGGTGGAGGAAAGAGGGGAGGAAAGAGAGACTGGCTTTATAGGGTGGAGGAAAGAGGGGAGGAAAGAGAGAGAGACTGGCTTTATAGGGGGGAGGAAAGAGGGGAGGAAAGAGAGACTGGCTTTATAGGGTGGAGGAAAGAGGGGAGGAAAGAGAGAGAGACTGGCTTTATAGGGGGGAGGAAAGAGGGGAGAGAGGAGAGAGAGACTGGCTTCATAGGAGGAGGAAAGAGAGAGAGACTGGCTTTATAGGGGGAGGAAATAGGGGAGGAAAGAGAGAGAGACTGGCTTTATAGGGGGGAGGAAAGAGGGGAGGAAAGAGAGAGAGACTGGCTTTATAGGGGGGAGGAAAGAGGGGAGAGAGGAGAGAGAGACTGGCTTCATAGGAGGAGGAAAGAGAGAGAGAGAGAGACTGGCTTTATAGGATGAGGAAAGAGGGGAGGAAAGAGAGACTGGCTTTATAGGGGGGAGGAAAGAGGGGAGGAAAGAGAGAGAGACTGGCTTTATAGGGGGGAGGAAAGAGGGGAGGAAAGAGAGACTGGCTTTATAGGGGGGAGGAAAGAGGGGAGGAAAGAGAGACTTGCTTTATAGGGTGGAGGAAAGAGAGAGAGACTGGCTTTATAGGGGGGAGGAAAGAGGGGAGGAAAGAGAGACTTGCTTTATAGGGTGGAGGAAAGAGGGGAGGAAAGAGAGAGAGACTGGCTTTATAGGGGGGAGGAAAGAGGGGAGGAAAGAGAGACTGGCTTTATAGGGGGGAGGAAAGAGGGGAGGAAAGAGAGACTGGCTTTATAGGGGGGAGGAAAGAGGGGAGGAAGGAGAGACTGGCTTTATAGGGGGGAGGAAAGAGGGGAGGAAAGAGAGACTGGCTTTATAGGGGGGAGGAAAGAGGGGAGGAAAGAGAGAGAGACTGACTTTATAGGGGGGAGGAAAGAGGGGAGGAAAGAGAGAGAGACTGACTTTATAGGGTGGAGGAAAGAGAGACTGGCTTTATAGGGGGGAGGAAAGAGGGGAGGAAGGAGAGACCGGCTTTATAGGAGGAGGAAAGAGGGGAGGAAAGAGAGAGAGACTGACTTTATAGGGGGGAGGAAATGGGGAGGAAGGAGAGACCGGCTTTATAGGGGGGAGGAAAGAGGGGAGGAAAGAGAGACTGGCTTTATAGGGGGGAGGAAAGAGGGGAGGAAAGAGAGACTGGCTTTATAGGGTGGAGGAAAGAGGGGAGGAAGGAGAGAGAGACTGGCTTTATAGGGTGGAGGAAAGAGGGGAGGAGAGAGAGACTGGCTTTATAGGGGGGAGGAAAGAGGGGAGGAAAGAGAGAGAGACTGACTTTATAGGGGGGAGGAAATGGGGAGGAAGGAGAGACCGGCTTTATAGGGGGGAGGAAAGAGGGGAGGAAAGAGAGACTGGCTTTATAGGGGGGAGGAAAGAGGGGAGGAAAGAGAGACTGGCTTTATAGGGTGGAGGAAAGAGGGGAGGAAGGAGAGAGAGACTGGCTTTATAGGGTGGAGGAAAGAGGGGAGGAGAGAGAGACTGGCTTTATAGGGGGGAGGAAAGAGGGGAGGAAAGAGAGAGAGACTGACTTTATAGGGGGGAGGAAATGGGGAGGAAGGAGAGACCGGCTTTATAGGAGGAGGAAAGAGGGGAGGAAGGAGAGAGAGACTGGCTTTATAGGGGGAGGAAAGAGGGGAGGAAAGAGAGAGAGACTGACTTTATAGGGGGGAGGAAATGGGGAGGAAGGAGAGACCGGCTTTATAGGAGGAGGAAAGAGGGGAGGAAGGAGAGAGAGACTGGCTTTATAGGGGGAGGAAAGAGGGGAGGAAAGAGAGACCGGCTTTATAGGAGGAGGAAAGAGGGGAGGAAGGAGAGAGAGACTGGCTTTATAGGAGGAGGAAAGAGGGGAGAGAGGAGAGATAGACTGGCTTTATAGGGGGGAGGAAAGAGGGGAGGAAGGAGAGACTGGCTTTATAGGAGGAGGAAAGAGGGGAGGAAAGAGAGACTGGCTTTATAGGAGGAGGAAAGAGGGGAGGAAAGAGAGACTGGCTTTATAGGGGGGAGGAAAGAGGGGAGGAAAGAGAGACTGGCTTTATAGGGGGGAGGAAAGAGGGGAGGAAAGAGAGAGAGACTGGCTTTATAGGGTGGAGGAAAGAGGGGAGGAAGGAGAGACCGGCTTTATAGGAGGAGGAAAGAGGGGAGGAAAGAGAGACTGGCTTTATAGGGGGGAGGAAAGAGGGGAGGAAAGAGAGACTGGCTTTATAGGAGGAGGAAAGAGGGGAGGAAAGAGAGACTGGCTTTATAGGAGGAGGAAAGAGGGGAGGAAAGAGAGAGAGACTGGCTTTATAGGGTGGAGGAAAGAGGGGAGGAAGGAGAGAGAGACTGGCTTTATAGGGGGCAGGAAAGAGGGGAGGAAGGAGAGAGAGACTGGCTTTATAGGGGGAGGAAAGAGGGGAGAGAGGAGAGATAGACTGGCTTTATAGGGGGAGGAAAGAGGGAAGAGAGGAGAGAGAGACTGGCTTTATAGGGGGAGGAAAGAGGGAAGAGAGGAGAGATAGACTGGCTTTATAGGGGGAGGAAAGAGGGAAGAGAGGAGAGAGAGACTGGCTTTATAGGGGGAGGAAAGAGGGAAGAGAGGAGAGATAGACTGGCTTTATAGGGGGAGGAAAGAGGGAAGAGAGGAGAGATAGACTGGCTTTATAGGGGGAGGAAAGAGGGAAGAGAGGAGAGAGAGACTGGCTTTATAGGGGGAGGAAAGAGGGAAGAGAGGAGAGAGAGACTGGCTTTATAGGAGGGAGGAAAGAGGGGAGGAAGGAGAGACTGGCTTTATAGGGGGGAGGAAAGAGAGAGAGACTGGCTTTAGGAGGGAGGAAAGGGGGGGAGAGAGGAGAGAGAAGGAGGGATGGATGGAGGAAAGATGGGAGGAAGGAGAGAGGAGGAGGAAAGAGGAGGAGGAAAGAGGGGAGGAAGGAGAAAGGAGGAGGAAAGACGGGAGGAAGGAGAGATGGAGGAGGGATGGAGGGAGGAAAGACGGGAGGAAGGAGAGAGGAGGAGGGATGGAGGGAGGAAAGAGGGGGAGAGAGGAGGAGGGATGGAGGGAGGAAAGAGGGGGAGAGAGGAGGAGGGATGGAGGGATGGAAAGAGGGGGAGAGAGGAGGAGGGATGGAGGGATGGAGGGATGGAAAGAGGTCAGAGATCAAATTCTGGTTCTCACTCACTAAACTCAATAAACAGACGTTAATGCAAATAAACAAACCCAGATTAATATTAACTAATGACATTACAGATCCTCCTGGGTTTAAATATGATCTGCACCGACTACCGGTTGTCTTATTGATCATCACTAAGTTATAGTTCAGACCTTTAGTCCCCTCATTTTACACATATCTTTCGTATATTTCACTGACGTTTTTCGGATATTTTTCAAACATTTTTCACATATTTTACTAATAATTCCTTTTCAAACTTTTTTGACATACTGTACTAATAATCTTCGAACATTCTTTACATATATTTTTCACATATTTTACTAATAGTTTTTGGTGGAGATTTCTCACGTATTTGTTAGATATATTTAACTTATTTGTCGGACAATTTTTTCATATTTTTTGAATATTTAAAAGAAAATCATATTTTACTACTAATGTTTGGATATTTTTCAGACATTTTTAACTTATATTTTAATAATAATTTTCAGACATTTTCGGTATATTTTTTATATATTTGGCAGGAATTTTTCACATATTTTTCGGATGTTTTTCACAATATCTTTCGTATATTTTACATATAGTTTTTGGACATTTTTTCAAACATTTTTCACATATTTTACTAATAATTTTGTCACTTTTTTGGGGATATTTTTCACATATTTTTCAGATATTTTTCAAATTTGTTTCGGATATTTTTCACATATTTTTTGGACATTTTTATCAAAGCTTTTTTCAAATGTTACTGATAATTTTCAAATATTTTTGGACATTTTTTACAATTTTTTTGACATATTGTACTAATAATTTTCGAATATTTTTCACTTATATTTTAGTTAGACATTTTTCACTTATTTGTCGGACAATTTTTTCATATTTTTTGTGTATTTAAAAGGGACTATTTGTAACTTTTTAAGCGTATAAATGTAGCGGGTCGCCACACATGCGCGCTCGCATATGCGCGTTCGCGTGTGGCCGCTGCCTCTCCACCTCTGCCTGCTTGCCTTCACTCAGACAGTGCGTGCGTACTCGCTCCACCTCTAGACGTGAGCGCTCGCTCACTCCACACTGCAGAAGAGTTAGTTTAGCTCTGAGAATATCTAGTGAATGCACATGGGACGTTTGTGCAGAAATAACTGCTGCAGCTCCTCCAGACCAACAGAGGTTTCCCGTGTCTTGTGAAGTGACGGAGCTCCTCAGCTAGTAACGTTATCGTCTCGTTACCGACCGGGTGCCGGTGTCTCCCTGCTCTCTCCGGCTGCGGGCGGAGAGAGCAGGGAGACACGCTGCAGAGCCCCGCTGTATCAGCCTGCGCTGAGGCAGTAAAAGCCAACACTAGGATCAGATCTAAATCATGTTCATGGAGAGACCTTGGTCTGGTCAGCTAACATTACTGCCAAGCAGCTGAAATATAGAGTGATATTGTGCTTTTAGCTGACGTGTGTCACCTCACTGTTTTGAGCGATGCTCGTCCAGGTATATTTAGAGCGAGCAGGCGCGAGCCCGACGCTGACTTTCGTTGATTTCACGGCCACAGGTGTCGCTGTTAAGAAGCATTTCTGAAAGTTACAAATAGTCCTTTTAAAGGGACTGCTGTAAGATTCAGAAATGTCTTGTTAACAGCTTCACCTGTGGCCGTTAAGTCAACTAAAGTCAGCGTCCTGTTGCTGGCGCTTGTGCTCGCTCTACATAGACATGAAGGAGCATCGCTCAACACAGTGAGGAGACACACGTCAGCTAAAAGCACAACATCACTCTATATTTCAGCTGCTTGGCAGTAATGTTAGCTGACCAGACCAAGGTCTCTCCATGAATCAATGCTGATCCTAGTGTTGGCTTTTCCCGCCTCAGCCTCCCGACCGCGGCCGGAGGGAACGGGGGAGACGCCGGAGTTTTGGTCGGAGGCGATAACGTTTCTCTCTGCGGAGCCCCGTCACTTCACAAGACACGGGAAACCTCTGTTGGTCTGGAGGAGCTGCAGCAGTTATTTCTGCACAAACGTCCACTGAACATTCACTAGATATTCTCAGAGCTAAACTAACTCTTCTGCAGTGTGGAGTGTACTTTGTTGTTTTTCTGCACATGACTCATTAATTGAAACATGTTTCCTGTGAAGTAACAGTCTGAGTAACATCTGAGGTTTGTTTGTGTTGAACATCAGTGAACATGTGGATGAGTTGAGAGTGAACTCTGCTCTGGTTAAATAAAAGAGGAAACTCTCTTCAGCTCATAACAAACAGCACGGCGCCCTCCAGTGGTCACACACTGAACCACACACTGAAACACACACTTAATCACACACTGAACCACACACTGAATCACACACACTGAACCACACACTGAATCACACACACTGAACCACACACTGAATCACACACACTGAAACACACACTGAATCACACACTGAACCACACACTGAATCACACACACTGAAACACACACTGAATCACACACTGAACCACACACTGAATCACACACACTGAAACACACACTGAACCACACACTGAAACACACACTTAATCACGCACTGAACCACACACTGAAACACACACTTAATCACACACTGAAACACACACTGAACCACACACTGAATCACACACACTGAACCACACACTGAATCACACACTGAATCACACACACTGAAACACACACTGAATCACACACTGAACCACACACTGAATCACACACACTGAAACACACACTGAATCACACACTGAACCACACACTGAATCACACACACTGAAACACACACTGAACCACACACTGAATCACACACACTGAACCACACACTGAACCACACACTGAACCACACACTGAAACACACACTGAATCACACACTGAAACACACACTGAATCACACACTGAACCACACACTGAATCACACACACTGAAACACACACTGAACCACACACTGAAACACACACTTAATCACACACTGAACCACACACTGAAACACACACTTAATCACACACTGAAACACACACTGAACCACACACTGAAACACACACTGAATCACACACACTGAACCACACACTGAATCACACACACTGAAACACACACTGTACCACACACTGAAACACACACTTAATCACACACTGAACCACACACTGAAACACACACTTAATCACACACTGAAACACACACTGAACCACACACTGAAACACACACTGAAACACACACTGAATCACACACTGAACCACACACTGAATCACACACACTGAAACACACACTGAATCACACACTGAACCACACACTGAATCACACACTGAACCACACACTGAATCACACACACTGAAACACACACTGAATCACACACTGAATCACACACACTGAAACACACACTGAATCACACACTGAACCACACACTGAATCACACACACTGAAACACACACTGAATCACACACTGAACCACACACTGAATCACACACACTGAAACACACACTGAACCACACACTGAATCACACACACTGAAACACACACTGAATCACACACTGAAACACACACTGAAACACACACTGAATCACACACTGAATCACACACTGAATCACACACTGAATCACACACACTGAAACACACACTGAAACACACACTGAATCACACACTGAACCACACACTGAATCACACACTGAACCACACACTGAATCACACACACTGAAACACACACTGAATCACACACTGAATCACACACACTGAAACACACACTGAATCACACACTGAAACACACACTGAAACACACACTGAATCACACACTGAATCACACACTGAATCACACACTGAATCACACACACTGAAACACACACTGAATCACACACTGAATCACACACTGAATCACACACTGAACCACACACTGAATCACACACACTGAATCACACACACACTGAAACACACACTGAATCACACACTGAACCACACACTGAACCACACACACTGAAACACACACTGAACCACACACTGAATCACACACACTGAAACACACACTGAATCACACACTGAATCACACACTGAAACACACACTGAATCACACACTGAATCACACACTGAATCACACACTGAAACACACACTGAATCACACACACTGAAACACACACTGAATCACACACACTGAAACACACACTGAATCACACACTGAAACACACACTGAATCACACACTGAAACACACACTGAATCACACACTGAATCACACACTGAATCACACACTGAATCACACACTGAACCACACACTGAATCACACACACTGAAACACACACTGAACCACACACTGAATCACACACACTGAAACACACACTGAATCACACACTGAATCACACACACTGAAACACACACTGAATCACACACTGAATCACACACACTGAAACACACACTGAAACACACACTGAATCACACACTGAATCACACACTGAATCACACACTGAACCACACACTGAATCACACACACTGAAACACACACTGAACCACACACTGAATCACACACACTGAAACACACACTGAACCACACACTGAATCACACACACTGAAACACACACTGAATCACACACTGAATCACACACTGAAACACACACTGAATCACACACTGAATCACACACTGAAACACACACTGAATCACACACACTGAAACACACACTGAATCACACACTGAATCACACACTGAATCACACACTGAATCACACACACTGAAACACACACTGAATCACACACTGAATCACACACTGAAACACACACTGAATCACACACTGAAACACACACTGAATCACACACTGAATCACACACTGAATCACACACTGAATCACACACTGAACCACACACTGAATCACACACACTGAAACACACACTGAACCACACACTGAATCACACACACTGAAACACACACTGAATCACACACTGAATCACACACTGAAACACACACTGAATCACACACTGAAACACACACTGAATCACACACTGAATCACACACTGAATCACACACTGAATCACACACTGAACCACACACTGAATCACACACACTGAAACACACACTGAACCACACACTGAATCACACACACTGAAACACACACTGAATCACACACTGAATCACACACTGAATCACACACTGAACCACACACTGAATCACACACACTGAAACACACACTGAATCACACACTGAACCACACACTGAATCACACACACTGAATCACACACACTGAATCACACACTGAACCACACACTGAATCACACACACTGAAACACACACTGAATCACACACTGAACCACACACTGAATCACACACACTGAAACACACACTGAATCACACACTGAACCACACACTGAATCACACACACTGAAACACACACTGAACCACACACTGAATCACACACACTGAAACACACACTGAATCACACACTGAAACACACACTGAAACACACACTGAATCACACACTGAATCACACACTGAATCACACACTGAATCACACACACTGAAACACACACTGAAACACACACTGAATCACACACTGAACCACACACTGAATCACACACTGAACCACACACTGAATCACACACACTGAAACACACACTGAATCACACACTGAATCACACACACTGAAACACACACTGAATCACACACTGAACCACACACTGAATCACACACACTGAAACACACACTGAATCACACACTGAACCACACACTGAATCACACACACTGAAACACACACTGAACCACACACTGAATCACACACACTGAAACACACACTGAATCACACACTGAAACACACACTGAAACACACACTGAATCACACACTGAATCACACACTGAATCACACACTGAATCACACACACTGAAACACACACTGAATCACACACTGAATCACACACTGAATCACACACTGAACCACACACTGAATCACACACACTGAATCACACACACACACTGAAACACACACTGAATCACACACTGAACCACACACTGAACCACACACACTGAAACACACACTGAACCACACACTGAATCACACACACTGAAACACACACTGAATCACACACTGAATCACACACTGAAACACACACTGAATCACACACTGAATCACACACTGAATCACACACTGAAACACACACTGAATCACACACACTGAAACACACACTGAATCACACACTGAATCACACACTGAATCACACACTGAATCACACACTGAATCACACACACTGAAACACACACTGAATCACACACTGAAACACACACTGAATCACACACTGAAACACACACTGAATCACACACTGAATCACACACTGAATCACACACTGAATCACACACTGAACCACACACTGAATCACACACACTGAAACACACACTGAACCACACACTGAATCACACACACTGAAACACACACTGAATCACACACTGAATCACACACACTGAAACACACACTGAATCACACACTGAATCACACACACTGAAACACACACTGAAACACACACTGAATCACACACTGAATCACACACTGAATCACACACTGAACCACACACTGAATCACACACACTGAAACACACACTGAACCACACACTGAATCACACACACTGAAACACACACTGAACCACACACTGAATCACACACACTGAAACACACACTGAATCACACACTGAATCACACACTGAAACACACACTGAATCACACACTGAATCACACACTGAAACACACACTGAATCACACACACTGAAACACACACTGAATCACACACTGAATCACACACTGAATCACACACTGAATCACACACACTGAAACACACACTGAATCACACACTGAATCACACACTGAAACACACACTGAATCACACACTGAAACACACACTGAATCACACACTGAATCACACACTGAATCACACACTGAACCACACACTGAATCACACACACTGAAACACACACTGAACCACACACTGAATCACACACACTGAAACACACACTGAACCACACACTGAATCACACACACTGAAACACACACTGAATCACACACTGAATCACACACTGAATCACACACTGAACCACACACTGAATCACACACACTGAAACACACACTGAATCACACACTGAATCACACACACTGAATCACACACACTGAATCACACACTGAACCACACACTGAATCACACACACTGAAACACACACTGAACCACACACTGAATCACACACACTGAAACACACACTGAATCACACACTGAAACACACACTGAATCACACACTGAATCACACACTGAACCACACACTGAATCACACACACTGAAACACACACTGAAACACACACTGAATCACACACTGAATCACACACTGAAACACACACTGAATCACACACTGAAACACACACTGAAACACACACTGAAACACACACTGAAACACACACTGAATCACACACTGAATCACACACTGAAACACACACTGAAACACACACTGAATCACACACACTGAACCACACACTGAATCACACACTGAATCACACACTGAATCACACACTGAATCACACACTGAAACACACACTGAATCACACACTGAAACACACACTGAAACACACACTGAAACACACACTGAATCACACACTGAATCACACACTGAAACACACACTGAAACACACACTGAATCACACACACACTGAAACACACACTGAATCACACACACACTGAAACACACACTGAATCACACACTGAAACACACACTGAAACACACACTGAATCACACACACTGAACCACACACACTGAATCAGCCGTTTGTCATCATGATCAACAACACAGAGCTGAAGAAGAAGAAATCAGATCCTTTACTTTGGTAAAAGTACAAATATCACAGTGTTATAAAATACAATACTGCATTACAAGTCAAAGTCCTGTGTTATATATATATATATATATATATATACATATATATATATATATATACATATTATTACTATTATTGATCCATGAACAAGGAATCATCATTTTAATGTTGCAGCAGGTCGAGTTTGAGATAATTCTAACCTGTTTATATAAATATTATTTTGGTCTTTTCAGACCAAATTAATCGCACATCAATTCAGAAAAGAACTCGTCTCTCTCTATGAGCCTATTTTAATAATACTTAAACTTTTTTGGGGCAATTTTTCACATATTTTTTGGACTTTTTTCTCAAACCTTTTTAAAATCTTACTAATAACTTTTTAACACATTTTTCGATATTTTTCCAATTTTTTCCAATTTTTTTACATATTGTACAAAAAAATGTCAAACATTTTTCACTTATATTTTTCACGTTTTACTAATAGTTTTTGGTGGAGATTTTTCACGTATTTGTCGGACATTTATTTCATATTTTTATTTTTATATATTTAAAAAAAGAATCATATATTTTACAAATAATCTTCCGATATTTTTCAGACATTTTTCACTTATATTTTTCACATATTTTATTAATAGTTTTCGGAAAATTTTTGTATATTTTTTATATATTTTTTGGACATTTTTCACATATTTTACTAATAGTTTTTGAAATTGTTTTTTCGGATATTTTTCACATTTTCTGGACAATTTTCACAAAATGTTTCACGTTTCACTAATAGATTTCAGATATTTTTCAGACATTGTTTACCTATATATTTCTATATATTTCACATATTTTACAATTTAATCTTCACACCGAAACTGAAACTTTCATATTTCACAGTCGAATTCTGTGAATGTCGAATGCCGATAAAAACAAGCCAACTAAATAAAATAATGACTTTTGTTCACGCGATCGATCGATAGATGTTCTCGGACTATAATGTTGATTTTATTAATGAAAACTATGACTTCTCGTGGCTAAAGGCCTTAACACACCGGGGACGTTTTTTTCCGACGCCAATATATTTTTTTGTTGCTCTTGTTCTGAGTATTTTCACACAGAACGCGAATACTTTTGTTTCTCAACAATTTTTTATTTTTTCGGAGTTTTCGCACCGTGAATAAAAACATCGACCGATCACGTTGAGTTGCGTCTTTATTTATGAAACAACAACACGGAGGCTCCGTAGTCTGAACAAAGACTACAAACTTTATTACTCCTTTCAATCTTGACAAAAGCAGCTCAGACCAGATCCACTCCTTCCCTTCTCACCTTTCACAATAAAACTATTTCTATATCTACGTGTATATATATGTTTGTATAATATTCTACTAATGCTCTGATAGCCTTAATACATTCTGTGATGTTCTGTATTTATAGTGACTTCATCTTCTCTGGTGTTTCATGTTATTATTTATGTTTATAGCTATACTGTTCTTCCTATATATACTATATAGTCACAGTGTGTGTGTGTGTGTGTGTGTGTGTGTGTGTTGTCCTGTGTACTGTCTGTCAGGTTCAGAAGCTTCCAGCAGCAGCAGAGAAGCAGCCAATCAGAGTGTGACAGACGAGTGAGAGTCCGACCATCTGTAGGTGGACTGATGCCGACACAGCAACACACACACGCGTGCAAGCACGCACACACACACACAGGCAAGCACGCACGCACGCACGCAATGCCACTACACAGACACACATCCATAAGATGATATAAATGTGAAAGTAACTGATTACATTTGGTCCTGTTACAGTAACTAATAGCTGTCTTCATACTTTTATCCACAAGGTGAACTTTAAAGACCCGAACTGTTTACATTCATTGAATGTGCACCGCGTGTACGGAGGACCGAACCTGCCAAAATAAAAAAAATATAAATAAATAAATGACTCGATAAATTAATATATATTTAAATGTTGCAAAAATAATATCATAAATAAATGTAGTAATTCATTTATTGATAAATTGTGACATAAATTGATGTTTCTTTATTAATTTGCTTCTTTATTTATGAATCTTTGTATATAGTATTCCCTTATTTATTTACTCTTTTGTTTGAGTTTCCCCTTTACTACATATACTATAAAATGTATTTATACATTTTTGCATTTATTTATTTTATATTTATTGTTATTTATTTGTTTTGCATTTATTTATTTTTATATATTTTAGTTTTTTGCATTTATTTTTATTCATTTTATATTTATTTTTAAATGTATTTATTTATGTATTTATGCTTTTATTTACTTATTTATTTATGTATTATTTTCTTTTTACATTTCTTTATGCTTTTCTGCCTCGTTATGCAAACGAGCTGTCACTCAATGTGCGTCATCACGGGGTCAGAGTGCAGAGATGGACTTCATTAAAAAAATAAATGTAAAAAATAAATAAATAAAAAATAAAAGCAAAAATAAATAAATAAATTAAAGCAAAAATATATAAATAAATAAATACAAAATAAATAAATACATTTAAATAAAAAACAACAAAAAAAACATGAATGAATATGTTTAATAAATATACTGTATATACAGTATATAGTCTCACTGCAGTTTGTGAAATAGTCATGAAATTTAATCATTTGATTCGTGTACATAGACACGAATTTCCCTTTTTTTTCGTGACGCTCAGCACGACTTTCAACAACGTATTTTTTGTGCGTTTTCCTACGAATGTCCAGCAATGCGTGACCGCACGTGTCAATTTCCGCTCCAGTCTTTTCAAAATAAAACTACTAAGTTAGGTTTAGGAAAAGATGGTGGTTTGGGTTAAAATAACTATGGAAGTGGAGTAACTTAAGTACGAAAGTTACGTGACGAATAAATCAACGTTGACTTTTGGTTTCACACTTCCTGGTTCACGATTACGTGGATTACAACTTTACTTTTAGGTAGGTATAGCTATGAATGGTGTATGAGGTTAAAAACACATCTTTACTCTACTGCAGGACAATTTGATAATCACAGAAATGCCACGTTATTGTGGGTATTTAAATAATCAAATAAAGTCAGTCAATCAATGAACTCTAAAGTGAAGATTAAAATACTCACTAAAGCACCAAATACCTCCGACAACTAAAATATGGAATAACACAACACAAAGAATATGTGAAGCTGTTCACTAATGTGTGGAATTTAAGAACACAAATATAAAATGCATTCATCAACATGTGCAGAAAACACAGAAAGAACCACGAAGGAAACAACGAGTAAAATCTGAGCAGACGATGGCGTCTCCTGATGTGTATAAGATGTGTATCTGAAGCAGCAGATGAGCCGTTAGCTGGTGTTTTCACTGCCTCTGGTCCCTCAGTGTTTTATTAGCCGTGTAGTGAACATGATTACACGCTCTCATCCCTCCAGTTTATCTTTTATTCTTTGCTAATTGCTCCATAATAGAAGCACATTCATTATGAAAAGGCTGAAAATGAAAAGTGTCGGCACCACATCTGCTCCGGAGCCCCGAGCGTCTGTGAATACGTGTGAACCGCGCGGCCCGGCTGCTCTTCGTTATTATTACTATACAATTTCCATTATCTTATAATGCTGCGGAGATAAAAGCATTATAATCACCGAGTGGGGAATTAAAAAATTAGCACAAAGCTGCAGCGCCGGCGTGCTGCTGGTGTCTATTTGTGGCAGCGGAGAGGTGTTTTGTATTTCCATCGCAGTCACCTCCAACTAAAGGTGAAAATTGCACCCTGGGGGGAACAGCTTTGAGGGGGGTGGGGGGTGTAGATTCACCCCATCCTCTCTTTGTCTCCGTCGCCGTCGTTGGATCGTCCCCAAAAATCCAACAACTGTACCGTCAGAGCTGGTTAGAGTCTGCTGGAGACGACGGAGACAGAGACGGGCCGTCACGGCCTCCAGGGAAACTCAAGCTGCTGATAACCAGCAGAGAGACGACGATCATCTACCTGTTCAACACCTGTTCACACACGGACAGAAACGTGCCGGTAAACAGGAAGAGGAAACACAAACTGTTGTTTGTTTGTGAAATGTCAACATCAGCGCCCAGCAGCAGAGCTATGCTTCCGCCATTTTGGACTGAAAGAGACTACCGGATGCCAGTAAAACGTCCTCCTACTAAGAGACGTACAAAAGTAAAACTACATTATTTCTATTCTATTGTCATATTCTAGTGAAATTACCTGTGTTGAACAATAAAAATATTATAAATATACATACTATTATAACTATTTACTTACTTATTTACCTATTTATTAAACTTTTTTGCCCGGCCGCTTCCCAGAGGAGCATAATAAAACCATAATAATGTTAATAATTGACATTTTTCACATATTTTACTAATAATTTTCAGTAATTTTTCTGTCATTTTTAAAATATATTTTACTAATAATTTTGGATATTTCACTAATCATTTTCTAAATGTATCATTTATTTTTTCACATATTTTACGAATACTTTTCTGACATTTTTCAGATATTTTACCAATAATTTTCAGATATTTTTCTGACATTTTTCAAATAATTTTTCACATACTTGAAACAAATGTCTGAAATTTTTCACACATTTTACTAATAATTTCTGGAAATTTTTCACTAATAATTTACAGATATTTTTTGCATATTTAATGTATTAGTAATGATATTGAAGTTTGGACTAAACAAACCTTGTGAAGGTGTCACTTTGGGCTCTGCGTCATTGTGACGAACATTTCTCACTATTTTCACAAACCAAACAATCAATCGATTAATGGAGGAAATAATCAGCAGATTAATCAATAATGAAAATAATCATTAGTTAATAAATCAAAATGAGCTCCAACTCAACCAACTACAACAGTAAAATCCTACTTTTACATTAATTAATGAGTAGTAATAATAAAATGATAGAATATATAATATTACAGCAGTCACAGTTTTATACTTTAACTACATTTTACTGATTATACTGATGTACTTTTACTGAATGCAGGACTTTTACTGTAACAGAGTATTTGTATACTGTGGTATTAGTACTTTAAAGGATCTGAACAGCCTAAAAGGTTTTGATGAGTGGATTCAGAACTGGGTTCAGATTCAGTGAAATGCTGCTGATCCTAATCCTTAACACCAGTACAGTAAACAGTCAGGTGAGCTCTTCTCCTGTCAGGTGTACTACAGAATGTGATGCTGGTACTGAAGAAGACTCAGGGAGGATAATGAAGCGGGAGAGCTTTCATTAGCAGACTCACAGCGGCTCATTAGGAGGAGCAGGATGATGACAGGCTAACCGGCTGTAAACGCCTGCTGTTCTGAGCCGCTAATGGATCTGCTAACCTCTGATCTATCACTCAGGTGCACACCTGCGTTTACCTGCATTCCTCCTGCAAAGCCTCCCGCTGTCCTGTTAAAAAGTCACCGAAGCAACAACCGAACATGAAAATGAGGAGAGAAGAGGAAGTGACAGGTAGGAAGAGAACATGTACCTGTAGAGGAGTCACACCATCAGGTAGGAAGAGAACATGTACCACCTGTAGAGGAGTCACACCATCAGGTAGGAAGAGAACATGTACCACCTGTAGAGGAGTCACACCATCAGGTAGGAAGAGAACATGTACCTGTAGAGGAGTCACACCATCAGGTAGGAAGAGAACATGTACCTGTAGAGGAGTCACACCATCAGGTAGGAAGAGAACATGTACCTGTAGAGGAGTCACACCATCAGGTAGGAAGAGAACATGTACCACCTGTAGAGGAGTCACACCATCAGGTAGGAAGAGAACATGTACCACCTGTAGAGGAGTCACACCATCAGGTAGGAAGAGAACATGTACCTGTAGAGGAGTCACACCATCAGGTAGGAAGAGAACATGTACCACCTGTAGAGGAGTCACACCATCAGGTAGGAAGAGAACATGTACCTGTAGAGGAGTCACACCATCAGGTAGGAAGAGAACATGTACCTGTAGAGGAGTCACACCATCAGGTAGGAAGAGAACATGTACCACCTGTAGAGGAGTCACACCATCAGGTAGGAAGAGAACATGTACCTGTAGAGGAGTCACACCATCAGGTAGGAAGAGAACATGTACCACCTGTAGAGGAGTCACACCATCAGGTAGGAAGAGAACATGTACCTGTAGAGGAGTCACACCATCAGGTAGGAAGAGAACATGTACCACCTGTAGAGGAGTCACACCATCAGGTAGGAAGAGAACATGTACCACCTGTAGAGGAGTCACACCATCAGGTAGGAAGAGAACATGTACCTGTAGAGGAGTCACACCATCAGGTAGGAAGAGAACATGTACCTGTAGAGGAGTCACACCATCAGGTAGGAAGAGAACATGTACCACCTGTAGAGGAGTCACACCATCAGGTAGGAAGAGAACATGTACCTGTAGAGGAGTCACACCATCAGGTAGGAAGAGAACATGTACCTGTAGAGGAGTCACACCATCAGGTAGGAAGAGAACATGTACCTGTAGAGGAGTCACACCATCAGGTAGGAAGAGAACATGTACCTGTAGAGGAGTCACACCATCAGGTAGGAAGAGAACATGTACCTGTAGAGGAGTCACACCATCAGGTAGGAAGAGAACATGTACCTGTAGAGGAGTCACACCATCAGGTAGGAAGAGAACATGTACCACCTGTAGAGGAGTCACACCATCAGGTAGGAAGAGAACATGTACCACCTGTAGAGGAGTCACACCATCAGGTAGGAAGAGAACATGTACCTGTAGAGGAGTCACACCATCAGGTAGGAAGAGAACATGTACCACCTGTAGAGGAGTCACACCATCAGGTAGGAAGAGAACATGTACCTGTAGAGGAGTCACACCATCAGGTAGGAGAGGAGATCCTTGGCTGTGATCTCGCCTCCAGCAGCTAATGACTGAGTCAGTATTTATTATTAGATTCATTCTGTTGTTGTTATTCACATTTAATGAGAACTATGGAGGACAGAACCTGCCAAAACTAAAATTAAATAAATGAATAAAAAATTAATTAATACAAATTAAATGCAAAAAATAATAATTAACAGCCGGTCTTGGTTTTTGGTCGTCGCCATCTTGTTGTTTTTTTTGCAACCAGAAGTGACACCAGAGGATGGAGCTAAGTACAACCGAACGCTGAATAAGACATCCTCAGGTGACCAAATATGCTATAATCAACTTTGATGAACTGAAAAGTTCTAAGACGAAAACACGAACAACTCCCAGACCGGACAACGCCATGGTATCGACCTGTCAATCAGCAGGTAGCCCCGCCCTGAAGCATCCCCTGCTTTATGGTCTATCTGACTCTAAATGGGACCATCATTTACTAAATGAACATCATGCTGTATTGAAGACTTGAAACATAAACTCATGTTTACAATGTTTACTGAGGTCATAAATCAAGAGAGAAGTAGAAGCTCATGTTCTCAGAGACGTCTATAGAACCAGAGGAGTCGCCCCCTGCTGGCTGGTAGAGAGAACGCAGGTTGAAGACTCTTCAGCGTCGGCTTCATGTTTCAGATCCGGAGGTTGGATCAAACACAAGATTTGTGAAATAAAAAAACCCTTTAGATGTTTTGTAGACTCAGATTTTTATAAATACTGAATATTGTACAAATACATGGTACCGTTGTCTCTGGAGAATAAAATCAGTATGACATCATGGCCTATAAAACCCCAGAGCGCCCTCTGGAGGCCGACCGGCACGTAACAGCAGCAGAGAACCAGACAGTGTCAGCAGCCCTCTGATTATAAAACTAAAGAACAGAACCAGGACTCCTTCAGGCTCACATTTATAGAGATTCAGAAGAACCCGAGGACTCGAGGACTCTGTTTCAAGGACTCTGTTTCAAGGACTCTGTTTCAAGGACTTTTCATGACTCTTTTGTGTAAATCAAGGAGCCAAATTCTGCTTTTTTTCATGGTAAAAATACTGCTAAATTATATAAAACCTGTTCCAGCTTCTCCTCAGGAAGACACTTTAAATTCACAAGAAAATTACACAATTTAAAAAGAAATGATTTTGGGGTTTTTGAGCAGGTTTTTTGTACCGATATAAAACCCAGAGAATAAACCAGAGAGACGACGATGTGTTGTGACGTTAACCTCTCTACTCAACTTTGTGCGTCTTCCTGAAGCGAGTAGACAATGACTGATACTTTATCGTGAAAAATAATTTAAACTGTGGACTAATTTTTCTAGCTTTTGCTTTTAAAACCAGATTTCAGATTTTATTTTGCAGGGTTTGATGAGATTAATCTGAATGATTAAGGTGTTGAGGGACACGTGGAGCCGACGGTCCAGAGAAGAGAATGAGGTTTAATCCTCATCGTCTCACTCCAGCAGTAAATCCCTCGGGAGGTTTGAGATCAGTTCATTTATAAAATAAAAAATAAAAAATAAATGTTTTCAACAAAATGAATTTAAAAATACATTAAAAGAATATTTCTCCAAAATAAATATATTCCCATCTGGTTTCTCTCTGCAGGGTTGAGGTCATTCAGCGAGTCCACCAATGAAACTTTAGGACAACGGGTACAGTCATCATCATCATCATCATCATCATCATCATCATCACCAGTAACAGTAGGAAATGATCAGGAGGTAAAAGGTGAACACGTAGACGTTAGAAATAACCTGATTAATGTGTACATTTTAAATAGGATTATTGTCACACCAGAACATCTTATTGAAGGTGTTCAGGGTTAAAACCTGGACTGAGAAGGAACCAAAGAACCCAGCTAGAGATCAGATCAGATCAGATCAGATCAGATCAGATTAGATTCATTAATCAACAGATAATTATCAGTTTTGATTAATAAAAAATGTCATAAATTAGTTTGGCAACAGTTCCAGCTTCTGTTATTTGTCTTAAAGGATAGAAAACTGAACACCAAGTTACAGCAGACGACAAAAACAATCTCACCACAAGGTTATAATTAGCTGGAACTTTTGATCAAATGATGATCTTCATCATCTAAATGATTTTTTTACTCCGAACACTCACAGGACTTCCTGCTCATGTTGGCGTTAATATTTTGACAGCAAGTTCCATATAGAGCGGCTAAGTCCCGCCCCTTCCGGTGGAAAACCATGGGACTGTATTTCGGATAAAAATATGAACGTAGTCAACGGAGAGAGACAAATTCTTTTTTCTAATTGCTCCATGAATCACACGGATGATGTTTGTCAAGTTAAAAGATCATTTTACAAGTCCAGAAAGTCTTAGTTTGTCAGATGGAGTCGACCTCTAACAGCTGAATCAAGAGAATAATCAGATGAATTCATTAATAATGATAATCATTATCCTGCAGACTGCTATATAAGTGACTGGATACTTTGGTTCCTTCCTTTGAAATCAATCTGTCCCATTAATGTTGGATTAAAGATTTAATATCTGTTATCTGTTTATGAAATGCTGCTAATAAACCATCTGCTACAGTTCAGTTCAGCCTGGTTTGGCTTAGTTTGGCTCAGTTTACTTTGTAGAGAACAGAAACGCATCACGTTAATAAAAGAAAATATATTTGGGGACGTTTTTGAGAAAAAGATCTCAAAATAAAATCTCCAGTTTCTGCTTTCTGTGGTTCAACTTCTGTCTGTTCAACAGGGACATACTGTAAAAACATAATTAAAATAAAAACACCCCGCTCGCTGCTCTCTCCGTTAGATAAGATCAGAGTTTAGACCTCTTCACTTCAACAGCAGGAAAATAAAAACATCATGAGGAACTTTAGACGTTAGTAGTCAGTCTAGCAAAAATACTTTTTGTTTGCAGAGATTTTTCCTCCAACGTGGATAAAAAGCTAAAATCTGACGTTACAGTATGATGCATGTTTGGCAGATGGATTTAACATCTGTTGAAGCGTTCTTCTGCTCCATCCCTGCTCCGTCTCTGCTCCGTCTCTGCTCCGTCTCTGCTCCGTCTCTGCTCCGTCTCTGCTCCGTCTCTGCTCCGTCTCTGCTCCGTCTCTGCTCCGTCTCTGCTCCATTTGCACAATCCCAGTAAAAATAGACTTTAAGTTTGCAGGGACCAAAATGAATGAATGAAACCAGCTCAGGTTTGGCCATGCTCGTTCAGTTTGGTGTAACAGTCCGTCTCCGTCCAAACAGTCGACTCTTTAGATCCGTCCAGGAGGTTTTTTTATCAGTCTTGTTGAGTGTTTGTTAGTTTTATTATTGAGATGTACCTGACAGTAAGGAAAAGTAGTTTGTTTGATCCTCGGGGTTATTCAGCTCCAGGTTGCGTCCTGCGTGGGGATTAAATTAATCATCATTATGTCTGTTTGTACCATTTCTATCCGCTCAGTGCAGCAACATTTGGTTTCACCGATCCAGCTGAGGGTCAGTCTGCGCCGCTGCGTCAGCTAAAAGAAAAGTCTCCCCGGCAAAAACTAGAACCACGACGACCAGCGCTGGCGTAAAAGGATCTGCGTAGCACCACTAGATAAAAAAAAAAAAAAAGAAAGCCTCCAGGCGAAGTCAGAACCAAACCGACACCCGTACGTCGTCTACGCCAGGAGACACCACGGCGTCAGGTTCTGGTCACACTCCAGTTTGGTGTTGATGATGGTGACGGGAGCGCCGCTGATTGTCAGCTCCTGTCTGGACTCCACCTGGTGGCGAAGGTTAGTCAGCCCCCCCTCCGGGTCCACCTTAAACTGCTCCTACAGGGGGGAGGGAGGGGGGGAGACAGTGGAGGGTGTGTTGGGTTTAACAGGGTTCATCCATGGAGGGGAGGAGGAGGGTTATGATCTTCTAGAGTTGATCTGAGAGTTACAGCCGCTCTGTCAGAACTTACTGGACTTTTGCTGCTGATGTTTGCACACATTACTTGTATTATAGCGTTATTGATTATCCTCATATTGCTTATATTTTTATACTTATATTGCTCAGATTCTCCACTTTTAATTACTTATCTTTTATCTCATTCGTGCCTTATTTATTCCTTGTAAATGTGTGTATAGTCTTTCTAACACAAACAGGTGAGTTGTACCTGTTTCTGGGAGGCGACCCTCTTCTGGTCTCTCTTCCTCCAGGCCGAGTCGTGGATGTGGAGGAAGGTTTTATATCCTGTATTGATTCCACTCGGTCGGAAGAGCTGCAGAGAAAAACAACAAGAAGTCAGGACGGACGTCCCGTTCACCTGTCGGACAATAATCTGGAAAACTAAAACAAGATAAGGATCCAAACATGGTCCTGGTTTATCTGATGAAACTACTGCAGAGCTCTGGGAACTTTAAACGGACTACAATCGTTCAGTGTTCTCTGGAGACGTGTACCTGTAACTCAGCTTTTCTCAGTCGTCTGTAGAACTCGTCGTCCTCTCTGCCCCAACCCCAGAACCGGTTAGACATCCCGTTACACTGAAAAAAACAAAACAGAAAGTTAAACATTCTATTTTCTGTTTCAGAGCCAATAAAGACTGAAAACTGTTTGATGCAGAAAACCAGGTCTGAGTTGACTACAGCTAAAATCTCACCGGGTTAAACAGCTTCATCTAGTGGAACATTTAAATCATTACATTCATGTGATGTGAAAAGACTTCAGTATTTTCCACTGCAGGAACTTTAACCACATGTCATCTAAAACTTCAGGTTCTTCTGTGTGTCTCACTATTTGTATGTGTTGTTCGGTGGACGAGTGAAGTTAAGTGATTGTGGGACAGAGAAAAATAGAAGTCGTCAACGTGCAAATGAAATAAACGTTTGAATGCAAAATATTAAAAAGTGTCCGAACCGAAATAAACATTGGGACTAGTTCAACATCTGGTCTCCTCTCCCCAGGTGCTACCGGCTCATTTAGTTCTGTTGTTTTTTAATTTTTTAAAATGGTCTGAAAGTCCAAACCATCCAAATATATGGTTCAATTCGATCCGGACCTCTTTTCATCAGACCAAGGTTCTGCTGTTTGGTACCGGCGAGGTTTCACACCTGTCATTTTGGTTCAGATCAAACTGAACAGTCTGAAAGTATAAGCCAAACAAGGTAGGTGTGAAAGGGATGTGGAAAAGTGGAATCAAGTCAGTAGTACCATGTGGTAATGTTTCTTGGTGAGCAGCAGGATTCCTCCCACGTAGGTCTTGTAGTGGTACAGCGGGTGCAGCTCAGGTGAGGCCACGTGGAACGGCCCCTCCTCGGGGAACCCGTAGTCCAGAGCCTCGTTCAGAGGCAGCAGGTCCACGTCGTGCATCGCCAGGTAGTCCGTGTCGTTACCGCTCTCCATGTAGCCCACGTTGATCAGAGACGCTCGGTTAAATCTGAGACACGGAAACAAGACGGTCTAAGTTAGATTCATAGCAGTCTTTAAAGAACGAGTTACCTAAAATACAATCATTAAACAGCAGGATGCATTTCAAAACTGAAGCTCCAGGATGGATGGAATCCAGCTGTCTGTGACCCAACAACAGACTGGGAAGCTGGAAGTTTTACTGGTTATTTTGCAGGTTAACCGGTTCTGCGAGCCGCACGGCGAGCTTCAGTCACAGGCTGGATCAATATTGGAGTAACAGTTAAGTAATACTGAGAGAGATTGTGTGAACGTAGGCCTCATTTGAAGCCGTAGTACACAGTAAACTCCTCGAGGGTCGTCATGTTTATCTACGTTTATATGTTGTGCAGAATCAGAAGTTCTAGAGGAAGATGTTCTGGTATTGGTCGGGGATGATTTGTTCCCGTTCAGCCAAAGACGGCGTGTTCAAGTGAAAACAAGGTGCTTCTTAAATAGAACCACATCCTGCCACCCGGTGTGGCATGTTGGCAGGATGAGACTTGCAGCCAGAGGACATGTTCAAACAGAACATTAAACAGTTCAGTGAGATGATGTCCTCACCTGTAGTGATCCATCTGGTTGATGATGATGATCTTGTGGCGGATCTTCTTCTTGTTTAAGAACGTGTGCATGAAGGGAACGAACACCAGCAGCTCGTCGAAGCGTTCCCTGAAGGGGACGATGAGGGCCAGTTTGTGAGGACCCCAGGAGGGGTCGTCTGCTGCAGACGCCTGGCTGTCGGCCGGGGGGCAGGCCGGCGGCGGCGGTGGCTGCTGCAGCTGCTGCGGCTGGGAGGGGCGTCTGTCTTCACGCGTGGTGGCCGACATCTCACCTGAACAGCTGAGCTGCAGCCAGAGCAGAGAGACGAGCAGCAGCACCATGCAGAGGCCGAACAGCTTGTAGATGGTACATTTACCAGACAGGAACCTGGAGACACACACGAGAGACGAGACATATTAAAGACCAGGTTAAATACCCAGCGGCACATTTAACAGCGTACATATCACAAAGAGGAAAATAAATAACTCTAGAAAGAAAATAATAAAAATAAGTTTAATAGTAAACTTCACTAAAAATTACATTAAACGATCCAAGACTGAAAAATACTTTAAAAAAACAGCTGAATTAAACTTTAAAACTGTCCTGTCGGTCGCAGCAACCGAGAACATTTACAAAAAGTCTTTCATACCAAATGCAATAACTAAATTCATAAACACCATTCAAACCGGGGACCATGTCCGTTATTGTTACCTGTACTGTGCATGATGGGCTATTTATTGTATGTTTTGTGATTTACTATGAGCCGAAGGCAAATTTCTACATTTGTGGGCAATAAATATTACAGATGAAATAATAAATATGATATAAGTATATTATAAAGTTGTGTGGTCACACCTCAGGTTCCTTCACCATCAAGTTCAACGCTTTTTAAGACCTCAACGGAATATAATTTAAGACCCAAAAATGTTGAAACAACAATGTCTTTAGTTGAAAAGAGAGACACGTTATTGAGCCCTACTTTGGTCTTTAATGTATGAGTAAAATATACAAACACAAGACTTAATGTTTTCATGGCTGGCAATCTTGTAACTCCACTCTGACAACGAGGAACGAGACAAACGTCTCTTCCAGTGTTTAAATACTCAGAGCAGAGTGTGGGACACAGGACACAGGACACAGGACACAGGACACAGGACACAGGACACAGGACAGAGGACACAGGACACAGGACACAGGACACAGGACAGAGGACACAGGACACAGGACACAGGACACAGGACACAGGACAGCGGTTAGGTCACTTTTTTCAGTTACTATCTCGCATGTCTTTGTTCAAAACACAAAAGAGCCTTCTGATGATCTTGTGATGACATCCAGGAGGAAACAAAGCCTCAGTTTAGACAATCAGGTCCAGATTGATTCAGTCAGAGAGATCACAGTGTTCAGGATTCATCCTGATCAAACACGAGGGAAGTTAACATGATTTACATGATCAGAGGAGTTTCCCTCACACGTCATTACATCAAAAACAAATATCCAACATGACCTTTCACGTAATTTTAGACTCACTTCCCAGCAGATTTAAGATATTTGAAAACTAAACCAAAGTTTGAGAACCGCTGAGTGAAACATTGAGTAACAGTCTGGTTTCACTTCTCCTGTTGACGGGGAACTTTACACTTCTCACTTCTTCAGAGGCCAAAAAACTGTTTTATTACTTGAACTGTTAATAATACTTGATTTGTTTGCTTTAACACTTTAATTGATTACATACTTGTACTTCAGTTAAGGTTTTTTTTGCAGGACTTTTACTTGTAGTGGAGTATTTTCAGTGTGGTATTAGTACTTTTACTTAAATACTTCTTCCACCACTCTGTCTACTTAGTTACATTCCCCCACTGACACTCAAGATACTTTACTTCAGTAACAGTAGTAATACCACAGTACTAATACTCTGTTACAAGTAAAAGTCCTACATTCAAAATATTACTTAGGTAAAAGTACATGGACACATACTTTTACTACAGTACTGCTTTGACTTTTACTTGTAGTGGAGTATTTTCACAGTGTGGTAATAGTACTTTACTGCAGTAAAGGATCTGAATACTTCTTCTAGCACTGGTTCTATTATTGTGAATTAAAAGGAATAAGGTGAACATTGTGTAGCAGCTATGGCTGTCAGTAATATCACCTTTAAAATCAACAGAATAAAAACTAATAAATCATAGTTTCAATAATAATAAAACCAAATAAATAATAGTATATATAACAATAAAACCAAATAAATAGTATATATTATAATAAAACCAATTAAATAATAGTATATATAACAATAAAACCAAATAAATAATAGTATATATAATAATAAAACCAAATAAATAATAGTATATATAATAATACCAATTAAATAATAGTATTTATAATAATAAAACCAATTAAATAATAGTATTTATAATAAAACCAAATAAATAATAGTATATATTATAATAAAACCAAATAAATAATAGTATATATTATAATAAAACCAAATAAATAATAGTTTTTATAATAATAAAACCAAATAAATAATAGTATATATAATAATAATAAAACCAAATAAATAATAGTATATATAATAATAAAACCAAATAAATAATAGTATATATAACAATAAAACCAAATAAATAGTATATATTATAATAAAACCAAATAAATAGTATATATAACAATAAAACCAAATAAATAGTATATATTATAATAAAACCAAATAAATAATAGTATATATAATAATAATAAAACCAAATAAATAATAGTATATATAATAATAAAACCAATTAAATAATAGTATATATAATAATAATAAAACCAATTAAATAATAGTATATATAATAATAATAAAACCAATTAAATAATAGTATATATAATAATAATAAAACCAATTAAATAATAGTATATATAATAATAATAAAACCAATTAAATAATAGTATATATAATAATAATAAAACCAATTAAATAATAGTATATATAATAATAATAAAACCAAATAAATAATAGTATATATAATAATAATAAAACCAAATAAATAATAGTATATATAATAATAATAAAACCAATTAAATAATAGTATTTATAATAATAAAACCAATTAAATAATAGTATTTATAATAATAAAACCAATTAAATAATAGTATATAAAATAATAAAACCCAGTAAATGTCCAGCTCACCTTCTCTCCTCTTTGAAGTAGAGAGCAGGTTTTCTTCTGGATGAGTACATCATCTCTAAACACTGATCTCACCACAGTTTCATTAACAAACAGACTGAGACAGACTCTGAACAGAAAGGTGTTGATCCTCTTCAGGTTACTGTTCCATCCTCTTCATCACAACTCTGAGCTACCTGGAGCTACCTGTGAGCTAACCCTTCACTGCTCAGCTGGTCGACATGAGTTCAGCAGAGTAGACTAGTTCCTAACTCAGTTAATCCATGTTGTACCAGCAGCAGCAGCAGCAGCAGCAGGTTAACAGTGTGTCAGCAGTGTGTTAGCTCTCTGCTAGCTCTCTGTTAGCTCTCTGCCTCCTCAGCTTCAGCCCTGTACACGTCACACGTCTCCATGTAGCGGTGCACACACTCCTCCGCTCCGGGTTCAACCGTTACACCTTCATTTAAAGGTTCCGGTCAATGTGCGACCGAATGTCCGTTAACGGTTAAACTCGGGGAGAAATGTAGAAATGTCCCGTTAACACGACCAAACACCGACCGGAGGAATATTTAACGATTTTTACACGACGGAAAATAGCTGATTGTAGTGATGTCCGACCTGTATCTGAGTCCGAGTGGCAACGGCTGCTGTTAGTAATAAAGGTTCCTAAAAGGTTTCTTTACACACCAGTAAATATGGAGGACGAAGTCTGCCAAAATCTAGACAATAATTAGTCATTAATTAGTTGATAAAATGTGACATAATTTGATATTTCTGTTTATATTTTTCTTTTTTATTTCATTCATTTTTCATTTCAAAATGTATTTCGAACATGTAGAATAAAAAAATAAAGAAAATAAAAAATAAAGAAAAAGAGAATGATCGTACCAACAAGTGGACAGTCAGAAACAAGTATTTACATACAGTGAAAAGCGTAAGAAAAATAAATTGTCAACACTTGATGCCTCGATTTACATATTCGAAAAGGAGTGAGAATCTCCATAAGTAAATTATTAATTATTAACCAGCTTCCTTATTGAGCCATACATATACTCTAAATAAATTTCCTAAATTTGTCTAACTTTATTTATTTATCTTTGTATTAGTTCTTATTTATTTATTTACTCTTCTGTTCAATTTTCCCTTTTATTTATTTATGTATTTAATTGTATTCATTATTATATTAATTTATTTGTTTGCATTTATTTTTTATTTATTCATTTATTTTTAATTATTTATTTATATCTGCACTTATTTTGTATTTATTTTTAAATATTTCTTTATTCTTTTTTTATACATTCTTTACATATTTCTTTTTACATGTCTTTATGCATTTCTGCCTCATTATGCAAATGAGGGTGCTGTCACTGAATACAAATCTTACAGAAATAAGTAAATAAATGAATGAATTAAAAATAAATGCAAAAATAAATGAATAAATAAAGAATAAATAAATAAAAAAAAAAATAAAAAAAATAAATGCAAAAATAAATAAATAAATAAAAGGGAAAATTAAAGAGAGTAAATAACAAAATAATACAAATATATATAAATAAAGAAGCAAATTAAAACAAATATCAATTTATGTCACACTTTATCAATTAATTAATGCCTACATTTATTTTTTATATTATTTTGCTAAATGTAATGACATATTTATTTATTTATCAAGTCATTTATTTTTGATTTTGGCAGGTGATGAACACATTAATGCATCAATCATTAGAATACAATAATATAATACATATTATTCTGCATAATGAGTACTTTTACTTTTGGTACTTAAAGTATATTTTGATGATACTTTCGTACTTTCACATTTCTACACTGTGGTACTACTACTTTTACTGAAGTAAATTATCTGAGTACCAGTGGTGGAATGTAACTAAGTAGATTTACTCAGCGGTGGAAGAAGGACTCAGATCTAATAATACTCAACTACATTTAAAAGTCCTGCATTTAAAACCAAAAATAACTTTTTAATTTTATTGATTGCCTTATGTTATTTTTATTTTTTAAAAATCTAAAGAAGGACATACATGCAACAAACAAAACAGATCACAGCAAATAAACATAAAAATAAATAGTAATCATTATTTTCCACTTTATGAAAAGTGACTTTTGGAATAAAAGAAACAGTGAGTTCTTTAAACCAAATGTGACAAAACTTTATTTCGAGTGCAATTTCAGACAGATTTCACATGGACAGAATCTCTCTAAAAATAAAATAAATTCAAGCCCCTCTTCCAGCCTAAAACCAACTGATTCAAACTCTAACCCAGAAAAACATTGCAGTAATCTACCAGCAGAATAAACGTGTTCAACACAAACCACCAGAGAATAAGGAACAAAAAAAAAAGAACTAAATGTTTAGAGCTGAAGAGGGAAAGAATCGACTGACGGGCCTTCTTGATGCTTCTTTTAAATCAGCTGAGGGACATTTTCTGCTATTTCACTCCTCAGATTCAGATCTCACTGCTCATTTCTCACTGAAGTCACGTGGAAGCTGAATGTTCTGTACGAGTTTGAGAACTAAATTAAACGTTGTACAATAGTTTGTGTTTGGTGTTTATATCTGAAAAGTGAAAAATTTGGAGGTAAAGATCATCCAGCCGGTTTGACGAGCTGGTGCTGATGCAGTGCTTTACATCTTTCTGGAGATACAACATGATATTTTAAGGTCAAATCTGAAAGCTTTTCCTTCAAACGACTGGATTCTGGTAAAGAAACACAGTCGGCTTCATTCTAAATCAGACACAGATGCAACTATCAAACCAGTTCTCTCATTTGACGGGATTAGTGGACGCCTCAAGATGTAAAGCTGCTTTCGACCAAAAAGTTCCAGGAAGAACGGGGACGACGGTGCCAAATGATCCGATACAAGAAGATTCACGATATTCTGTCTGTGCCTCCGACAGCGAGCCAGAATCAGATGAACAGAAACATACATTCAGTTTGGACACAACAGTAAAAATGTAGATCCAGTCACACGCAGTAACAAACAGAAAACAGTCTCATCTGGTTGAATTTCACTGAGCTGGCTGGGAACGTGAGATAAAAGAGGAATCAACACAAACTGCATCTGAAAGCTGAGTATTTCACCTCATTAATGAAACCAACTACAGCCTGAATTATACTTTATGCATCTGTAACACAATGGTTTGCTTTAACATTTTATATACGAAATGTGTGGACAAATGTGTGTCTGCAGAAACACAATGCACCTGTTTTTAGACCAGATCCGACCCTTAAAGGGACAGTTTGGATATTTTGAAGTGTGGTTGTTTGAGGTAAATTTAGACTTTTTAAACTGCCAGTTCTCAGTAATTTTTTTAACTTTATCCACACAAATGACACGTCTACATCTTCACCAAAGTCTTGAGGTGCCCAAACTGAAGAGATTTCAGGAATACAACGTATCGTTTTTTAAACTGTGGGTGTATTTTTAAGGTAGTATCTTCTCTGGTTGATATTCTAAGTACCTCATACAACCCCACATCGAAACATCCAAACTATCCCTCTAAGTCCTGCAGGTGGACACAGTTTTTTCTTCCTTGTTCGATCGCAGCAGCATCTACTTCTTCAGGTGTTTAAATCAGTGAAAAAATAAATGAGTCGAGAGCCGAGCAGAGGTCAGAAATCAGTCCGAACGCTGACTATATTTATAATCTGCAGTCGGAGGCACAATTAAAAGCTCTGATATACTTTTAACTACAAGTTCATGTGAGAGCTAAATCCTGTGTTCCTTGTAGTATTTAGTATCACACGTCCTCAGAAATTAACAATACAAGATGCAGTTAACCATGAACAGGGGGGGGGGGCAGTAAATACTTCTCTATCATCATCTCAACATCAACAGCACTGTAACGTCCTCAAGTGTCAATATTTTTAGTTCCCTGCGTTATGCAAGATGCAGAAAAATGCAAAACAAAATGAGTTTACAGATGAATAATTTCAGAATTTGCTTCAAACTGCCAGCTGATATTCAGACTCAACAGCATCTCTAGTGGCCAGTAACACGTCATGTACTCATCCCAGCGAGCGAGGAGACAGAAAAAGGGAAAAACAAACACATGACTATCGGCCTGGTAGACGCTGACAGTATATAAATATAGAGTTGTCACATTAACCCGATAGTCTACTGCGAACGTGAGGGGCTCGTTACGACCACAGCTGCTGAGGAAAACAATGAGAACATCTGGAATAATCTAAAGATGCTGTTTTCAAGCCGAATCGTGAAGCTGGATTTCTCTGCGTCCCGTCTCCTCAGCAGGTTTTCCTCCGACAGCAGCGTCGACCGTCACCGCCGCCACCGCCGCCACCGCCGCCACCGCCGCCACCGCCGCCGCTCAGCACTGCATCAATCAGTAGAGACCAAACACACTCACACATGCACTCACACACGCTCTCACACACACTCACACACACTCACACAAACAACCACACACACACGCAAACAGACTCAATTACACCAGTTTCTTGGCCTCGAAGAAGCTCTTGAGGTGTCTCATCTGCCAGATGCCGATGGCCACCAGGATGAGGGTCTGGACGATGGACCACCAGAGGACCCGCTGGTTGGTGCTCTCGCTGGTCTGACGGAAACGCTCCTCGCGGTACTGAGAGAGGACAGACAGACAGACGGAGGACATTTTACATGACTGCCAGCCAGGACGAGGTGATACACTTTATGTAACAGGATGAAAACAAAGAAACATTCACACATTTCATTTCTTTAACAAACTTATTGTTCGTCTTCTGAAAATAAATGCGGTGAAATCATAAACACAGCACAGCTGGAATCATGTTGCGTGTCCCTTTAACTTTGGGAGGCTGTCAACACGCTTATGGAAGATTTCGGGTTGAAAATCTTCTCTTATTTTTATAATGAAAATAGTTTACCAGAGGATTGTGTCTGTCTTTGACACTTGAACGACTGTCTGCTCAGAATAAATGAAACCAAACGGATCCTGATGTACTGGACTCGTACTGACTCCTGTATACCGTCTCTGTTACACATCTACTGTTTAAATTAGGGGTCAGCAACCTTTACTATCAAAAGAGACATTTTAGGCAAAAACAAACAAACAAAAATCTGTCTGGAGCCGCAAAACATTTGATCTTTGTGATGAAGGTAACACAGTTTATAGTCTAAGTATATAGTATATAAGTCTAATGCAGCGAGGGCCAAAGAGACAATGTACTACAGAGTATTAGGGGCACATTGAGGGAAAAACATCTGAGATTTACAGAATAAAGTCATAACTTTACAAGAAAAAAAGAAAATAACATGTAAAATTACTACTTTATAATATTATGACTTTAGTCTCGAAATATCAGATTTATTATTTGTCCTCAATGTGGCCCTAATCCTCCGTCGTACCGTCGTACCATAGACCTACAACAATGATAAATAAAAATGAAAATGTAAACAAAGAACAGTCATTCATTTCCATTTTTAAAAATCCACAGGGAGCCTCTGGAGAGGAGCTGAAGAGACGCATGTGGTTCCGGAGCCGGTTGCAGACCCCTGGTTTAGGGATATTGTCCCAATTACATCGTATTTTTGAACACATTTTTCAACAAATGTATAACATAAAAACAAACTTATAAAATGAGTGAAAACATAAATGTGTGTGCACGTTTGACCTCAGCTGAACACTCTGTTTAAACTGACCCTCTGGTAGTTCTGCTCCTTCTGGATCTGGTCCACCTGCTCCACCAGCTGTCGGACTCTCAGCTGCAGCTCCGTCAGTTTGTCTTTGGCGGCGATCTCGGCGTAGTTGTTGGCGTGTTCTCCCACCTGGATGTCCAGGTGAACCCTCTGCAGCACACAAGTTCAGCAGTGAGCAGTGAGGTATTATTACTATCATCATTATCTAACAGTGAGACTCACTGACAGACGCTGCTATCACAAACCTCCACATTAATATTAATATAGCAGAGTTTAAAGGCAGCGTGAATACAAAGTCAACAGAATCATTTAAACAAATCGCTTCAGGCAAACTGAGTTCAAGTTGGAAATGTTTCAGTGAGCAAATAATTTGATAATGTTCAACTGGAGGAAAATGACTGAACATACTGAAGTTACAAGTGTTCATATTGTCAGTCGAGGAACTTTGAGTTGTATCTGAAATCAGCTTTAAAGTCTAATTTAACCACAAAACGGTTTCAGAGATCGACTGGATGTGTGAAAGGGACTGAAGCAAGGCCCGTCTCCTCACCAGCATGCCTCCGGCGAACAGGGCGAACTTGGAGGAGTTGGAGTGCAGACAGATCTGATGCTCTCCAGGCGTGTGTGATGTGAAGGTGAACCTCCCCTCTGAGCCGTACTGCCGGGACAGAATCACCTGCAGGAAACGCACAAACCAGTTAAACACTGATGGAGCTGTGAGCTGATGACGATAATGAAGATGATGATGATGATGATGATGATTCATCTTTCTGTTCACCTTGTCATCAGGATCTTTGACTTCCACAAACATCCCCAGACCCTGAGTGGCCGGCATGTACTCTTCTCTCTGTTTATCGTACAGCTGAGTCCGGTAGTTACCTGCAGAGAGAGAGAGAGAGACAGAGACAGAGACAGAGACAGAGACAGAGACAGAGACAGAGACAGAGACAGAGACAGAGACAGAGAGAGAAAGAGAGACAGAGAGACAGAGAGAGAGAGAGCGAGAGGTGTGTGGTTAGACTTTTTCATTCCCAGGTCAGTTATTAATCTCAGCCCTAAATTCACTTGATAGAGCTTTTGTGTGTCTGCAGGTCGTAGGACGACACCAGAGTCAGCTCCATTCTCTGACAAAGTTCGTTATTGTCAATGAAATCGTAGTTCTCAGGCTCCTTCCAACAATGCTACTACAGTTGAAACCGCTTATAGTGATCAATCGCTGATAGTGATCAAAAAGCTTGGGAGAGAATCATTCCTATATTAGCTTATAGTAATCAAGTAGTCCGCTTACAGTGTTCATTTTGGGTCTTTTCATACATGGCAGCATATGGAATACAAATAAAAATACGGTAATTCTGTTTTGTTTTACTTTACTCCCGTGATGCTGAACTCGCAGTAACCCGTCTGCTCTCCGGCTGGATGCACTTTGAAATCATGACGGGAAAAAGAAAGTCATTTTTCTCTGAATGAAAATCGTAGTCTCCTCAAAGCTTTTGAAAAACTGCCTTGTGTGAACCTCGTGTTGGAGACAGAAAACAAATGTGCAATAATTTGAAAAGCATTTGAAACAGCTGGACTGTATTTTGAAACGGTCAATAAAATTCAGTAAATAGCGAAGCTGTCTGTTTCATCACTTTATATTCATGTAATAAAATAAAAATGCCAATTAGATGGTAATCTGCATGAGAAATAAAGAAAAAAAATGGTTCTAATAATCATCCGCGTATAGTGATCAGGTTGACCCAGACAGACGTGATCACTAGAAGAGGTTTTCACTGTACTGCTAATTCTCTACCACACGAACGAAGGTCTACTACAACACTGTCTTCTTTTAAAAGCAGACTAAAAACATGTCTGATCATGTATGATCTTTGCCTATTTTATTTATTTTTACTTTGAAACACATTAAGTCAATGCCTGTCGTATTAAATATGCAGTATAAATAAACTTGACTACCACAAATATGTATTAAAATGAATATATCAGGTGGATAAAATCTAATTAGAATAATATAGTGCAGCAGTTAAAGTGTAGGAGTAAAATACAATGCTGTGGTAGACGGGTGTTCAGTCATGGTAAACAGGTTGTGCAGTATTGTAGTATATGTGTAGACATATGAAGTCTGACCAATGTAAAATCTACAAAATATTTTGTCACACATACAAGAATTAACTTCCAAAGCTCACGTTCAGTTTATCAAGAAACATGTTATTGTTAAAATGACATTAAGAGTGTGAATTATTTGCAATGAGAGTCGTTGCACCCGTTTCTGTTGTAGTTCTGCATGAATGTACTAAAGCATCGGGTAGGTTGTATATTGAAAATCATGGATGATTAGTATGGAGTCTGTCTGTGTTTCTGTTCCGTCTATTTACAGACTCCACCTCAGATGATTAGAAAAGTAGAAAACGAGATATTGCAGTGACTTCCTGTCGGTGTCTCTCTCTCTGGTTCAAACAGGTCTTGTGGTATTAGCTCAAACAGGTGAACCGTTAGAGGACAGTCAGGTACATTAACTGAAAATGATCATAAACGTACTGGCAGGCAATATTTATTTGACTTTGCTGATAATACTCACACACTTGTACTTCAGTAAGGTTTTGAATTGACTTCTATTTGCAGAGGAGTATTTTCACAGTGTGGTATTAGTACTAGTACTATTAGTATTAGTACTTTTACTGCAGTAAAGGAGCTGAATACTTCTTCCAACACTGGTTGTGTATTTATGAGCTTCTTAAATGGAAGTTAAATATAACATTACTACTGTTACGTGACTTTGTGTTTAATGTTGTGTTAGCTTTGCATGTTTCGTGTGCAGTTAACCAAAGATTCAGCTCCATGATTAAACTGCCTTTTATTAAACCAGATAATGATCTTATATACTGCACTAGAGCTTTTACTATTGTGTGTTATATTCTATTTTAGCATATATCCTAGCTTTTATTTTCAGCTTGTTTTTATTTTCTAGTCTTAATGTTTTTATAACTGTTTTAATTATGTCTTAATGTTCTTTTGCACTTTGTCACAATGTTCTTGAATGTTTATGTAAAGCACTTTGAATTGCCCTGTTGCTGAAATGTGCTCTACAAATAAAGCTGCCTTGCCTTGATTTACAATCCTCTAATATACTCTACAGTACTCTAACATAGTCTACAGTACTTTAACATACTTTACAGTACTCTAATGTACTTTACAGTCCTCTGAAGTACTCTACAGTACTCTAACATAGTCTACAGTACTTTAACATACTTTACAGTACTCTAATGTACTTTACAGTCCTCTGAAGTACTCTACAGTACTCTAACATAGTCTACAGTACTTTAACATACTTTACAGTACTCTAATGTACTTTACAGTCCTCTGAAGTACTCTACAGTACTCTAATATACTCTACAATACTCTAATGTACGCTACAGTATTTAAAGTACTCTACAGTACTCTAACATACTTTACAGTCCTCTGAAGTACTCTAATATACTCTACAGTACTCTAATGTACTCTAAAGTGCTCTAATGTACTTTACAGTCCTCTGAAGTACTCTACAGTACTCTAACATACTCTGCAGTACTCTAATGTCCTTTACAGTACTTTAATGTACTCTACAGTACTTTAATGTACTCTACAGTACTCTAATATATTCTACAGTACTCTAACATACTTTACAGTCCTCTGAAGTACTCTAATATACTCTACAGTACTCTAATGTACTCTAAAGTGCTCTAATGTACTTTACAGTCCTCTGAAGTACTCTACAGTACTCTAACATACTCTGCAGTACTCTAATGTCCTTTACAATACTCTAATGTACTCTACAGTACTTTAATGTACTCTACAGTACTTTAATGTACTCTACAGTACTCTAATATATTCTACAGTACTCTAACATACTCTGCAGTACTCCAGTGTACTTGAGTCAGTGCCACTAATACAGCTGCTTTATAAGACATTTAAATATAGATATAGATATAAGGAGGTCAGTAGTAGCTCCTCTGAGGGTCTGAGTGTCTCCTCACTGAGCTGTGAATCAACACATCAGCACCAGAGATCCGGCTGTCACCAAACACAACTTCAGCTAGTTAACCGGTTAGCATTAGCATTAGCAGCAGCACTAGCACTAGCAGTAGCATTAGCACCAGCTTTAGCATTAGCATTAGCATCAGCATCAGCAGCAGCATTAGCACTAGCATCAGCATTAGCATTAGCATTAGCATTAGCATTAGCAGCAGCATTAGCAGCAGCATTAGCACTAGCATCAGCATTAGCATTAGCATTAGCATCAGCATTAGCATTAGCCGGTGACTTCCTGCTGGCTGTCTCTCTCACCTATAATCATCGTCTCGTCCGGGATCTCCTCTATGAAGCATTTCTTCTCGGTCTCTCCGATGTGGAAGTAGAGCGAGGAGCCGAGGCTGTAGAGCGCGTTCAGCAGCAGCAGAGAGAACAGACTGACAGACCTCATCCTCACACACACACTACCTGACGACATCTTCATCACCACGACCAGACCCGCACACTGAGCATGCGCGGAACCAGCACTGCCACGTCAACCATCGATCCACTCTGACCAATCAGCGAGCCGTAAGAGGATGCTGGGTGTTGGAGTTCTTAACGCTTTGGACCATAGAACTACATCAACATTTACATTACATGTACACTGTGGTGGGTATGGAGGACTAAAGCTTCCATTATAATAAATTTTAAAAAAAATACATAAAAAAATGTATTGAATAAAAAAAATAAAAAAATAAAATAAA
>NC_133804.1:34656725-34709400 GCF_043250625.1 Sebastes fasciatus
AGTAGTAGTAGCAGTAGTAGTGGTAGTAGTATATAGCAGTAGTAGTAGTAGTATTAGTAGTAGTAGTGGTAGTAGTATATAATAGTAGTAGTAATAGTAGTAGCAGTAGTAGTGGTAGTAGTATATAGCAGTAGTAGTAGTAGTAGCAGTAGTAGTGGTAGTAGTATATAGCAGTAGTAGTAGTAGTATTAGTAGTAGTGGTAGTAGTATATAATAGTAGTAGTAGTATCACAGACAGCCAGTAGGTGGCAGCACATTTAAACCTCTTCCGGTTAAATTATGAACCTGAAGAAGAGTCACTTCCGGCCCAAGCTGTTTCCATGGTAACCAGACATGGCGCCCGGTGAGTCTCTCTGTTCGATCCAAATAAACATTCAGCCTTCATCACTCAGACTAACATTAACACCAACACGGAGTATATCAACGTGTTCTTCATCACTCAGATCAACATTAACACCAACACGGAGTATATCAACGTGTTCACCGCTGTGACAGTAAACCGTGTCTGTTAGTTGGTTCTGTTAGCTGGTTCTGTTAGCTGGGTCTGTTAGCTGGTTCTGTTAGCTGGGTCTGTTAGCTGGGTCTGTTAGCTGGTTCTGTTAGCTGGGTCTGTTAGCTGGTTCTGTTAGCTGGGTCTGTTAGCTGGGTCTGTTAGCTGGTTCTGTTAGCTGGGTCTGTTAGCTGGTTCTGTTAGCTGGGTCTGTTAGCTGGTTCTGTTAGCTGGTTCTGTTAGCTGGGTCTGTTAGCTGGGTCTGTTAGCTGGTTCTGTTAGCTGGGTCTGTTAGCTGGTTCTGTTAGCTGGGTCTGTTAGTTGGTTCTGTTAGCTGGTTCTGTTAGCTGGGTCTGTTAGCTGGGTCTGTTAGCTGGTTCTGTTAGCTGGGTCTGTTAGCTGGTTCTGTTAGCTGGGTCTGTTAGCTGGGTCTGTTAGCTGGTTCTGTTAGCTGGGTCTGTTAGCTGGTTCTGTTAGCTGGTTCTGTTAGCTGGGTCTGTTAGCTGGTTCTGTTAGCTGGTTCTGTTAGCTGGGTCTGTTAGCTGGTTCTGTTAGCTGGTTCTGTTAGCTCCACCAGACCTCTATGATGAACAGACTATGTAACATGTGATATAACGTGACAGACGGTGGGTAAACCAGAGATTCATGTTGTTGTCAGGTTCGTTAACTCTAAGCAGATATTAAAGGCACAGTTATAAACATACAAATATCATGTTTTCATCACTAATAATACATGTTAGGGCATTTTAATGTGGTAGATCTGAGACACTCTGCAGACCACTGGATAGGTTAGTAGTACTGGGTATAGATACAGTACTGCTGCAGCAGAGCATGGGTTGTTTAAATCCATTCATTATTATTACATTGAAAATAATTAAATATAAAAATAGATGAATACAAAAATAAGTAATTTGTCAAATAAATAAATGTTATTTATTTTTCTATGGATTTGTGCATATGTATTCATTTTCAAAGTAACCTGCGCATTTATTTGATGATTATTTATTTATTAATTTATTCCTTTTTATTTATTTATTTTATTATTATTATTTATTTATAATTTATTTATTAATTTATTTATTGATTTAAATAAAAGTAACTAGTAAAGAAATACAAAATATCAGTTATCAAATAAATGTGCAGGATGATATGAAAATAAATAAATATGCACAGAAATAAAAAAATTAATAGCATTTATTTGTCAAATTACTGAGTCCATTTTTGTATTAATTTAGTATAATATTTAAATATTAAATGTATTTAATAAATGTATTTAACCATGACTACTGCCTTCATGTTTCCAGTTTCTATATAAAGAAGACAAAATAAATTAAATAAAGCAGAAATCAATCAGTTTCACATTAATTATATCACGAACAGGATGATCTGAACAGGGTTGAGTGATGACAACATCCAAAACACTATTTTTTAAATAAACACCTAAATATTGTATGAATGTGCTTTACCAAGTTAATTTTGACAATCTTGTTGTACTTGTTTGATTTTGCAAATTAATAAAACTCACACTTGAAAAGAAAATAATTGGTTATCTGGAAAATTTGGTAAAATTATGCCTTATATAATGATGCATTTTGATAACCAAAAAAAACAAACTACCCTCAACCTGTTCTATTATTTGATGTATTATTTATTATATTTTCTGTTCTTCTCTGCAGGGGGCCAACCAATCGTATCCTTCACATAAAACCGATGCACACACGCGCACGCGCGCGCACACACACACGCACACGCACACGCACACGCACACACCCCTGCTCTGTCTCTGTGACATGTTCCTGTGTTGTCCTTGACTCCGTCTTCCTCAGCTTTCGTCCACTCCTCTGCAGGTCCTCTTCTACCTCAACAGCTGGTACTTTGCTGCCTTCTACCTGGCAGAGATCCTCATGTTCATCTATAAAGGTTTGTCCCACCTCCACACGTCTTTACATCAGTAGTAGTGAGAAAGGAAACAGAGATTTCTAAAGCACTGAACCACTCTGAAGCAACTGTGCTGAGGTCATTCTGCTGGAACAACCTTCATATTATCATTATATGTGTACAACTCTTTGAACAGGACCCTTCCCTCATATTTCCATGAACTGTATTCCTATAATCAACAATTCCACAACTCAAAATAATGCCATACTCAGACCTCCTGTGTGTCGAACATCTCAGTTAGAGTTTGGTTTAGTTTACCGAGGTTCAGTGATCTGGAACGCTCTGCCATCTCATACTTTAGAGTCGGCACCAGAACAACTGAAAAAAGGTTTGTTTTTATCTCCCCAATGTTTTCCTTATGGATTATCTCTTTACATTGATTACTAATAATGCTTTTTTTATTGATGATATAATAATGAGAATCTTAATTTTTATTTCATCACTTTGTCTACTTGGATATATGGATATCTGCTAGTGTGTGGAATCTTTTTTTAATTCTTCTCTCTCTTTACTGACTGAAACATGACTGAAATCTCTTTGGCCAGAAACTGGTTAAAGTTCTTGTTTCTATCTGTTAAATCAGTAAAAGTGACATATACTGTATGTGTGAACATTGACGTCTGTAACAAAACGAGGTTTCCAGCATTAGGAACAGTTTCAGTTTTTATTCATTAAAGTGAATCAACATATTATAAAAACAAAGTGCATATCACGTACTGAGAACACATTCATACAATGTTTAGACACAGTAAAGTGTATATTCTGTAGTATATCAGACAAAATACAAACACAACTTCATTTAAAAAAAATAATCATCTACAGCCGTGACAGATCAAGATCTCGTCACAGCGTCCAAATAATTTAACAGTTTATTCCTTCCAAATCAAATGTTTCTGCTTTGGTGGTAAGAAAGACTGACTGACTAAAGAGAGGAGGTCGATCACTTCCAAACAGACTTCCTACGTCTTTAACTCATGTTATATGCTGATAGATAAACTCTCTTTTTCTTGCCGTGCAGGGATTTTACTGCCCTACCCGACAGATAACCTGGTCCTTGATGTGGTGCTGCTGGTGCTCTTCCTCGGTCTGGAGACGCTCAGGATCTTTTACGGTGAAACACCAAACACAAATATTCAGACTCTACCTGGACTAAATGAAGATGCACATTATTAACACACATCTTCATGATTGATTTGAAGCCAGAGGCCACTTCCTGTTTGGTTCTTTGCTGCCACCATGTGGACAACAGCTGCAGGTGATAATTAAATAAGCAGCAGTGTCTGAACTCACTCAGACTATTTTATTATATTTTAATTATTTAGGTTAAACTTCTGTTGAACAAACTGCATTAGTGCTTAAATCGGGACTCCCTAAAAACTTGGTATTCACCCGGGGGCGGAGCATTTTGTTCGTCATGCATCGGGTTGCCTCATCACTTTTTAGATAAGCAAGCTAAACCGTAACTTAATTAACTTAATCTTTGACTTAACGCTGGATTAAACCTACAGGACACCTCAAGCCTACTGTAACTTCAAACAATACACTTTGATCTTTGCTCCTGGTACTGCTGCACGGCTGTAACCGCTGCTAGACCTCCCTGCAGAATTTCAAATGACTGCTAATAAATTCTCAAACTGACCATCATAACTGGAAAATATGCACAACTAAATAGTGCCAAAATATATTGACTAGGGCTGTTAATAAATTAAAATATTTATTCGCTCGCTGTTTATCTGTTCAAAACGGATCTTAAAGGGAGATTAGTCAGGTATTTAATCCTCTTATCAACATGGGAGTGGACAAATATGCTGCTTTATGCAAATGTATGTATATATTTATGATTGTAAATCAATTAACACAAATCAATGACAGATATTGATCCAGAAACCCTCACAGGTACTGCATTTAGCATAAAACAATATGCTCCAATCATAAAATGTCAAACTGCAGCCCAACAGGCAACAACAGCTGTCAGTGTGTCTGTGCTGACTTGACTATGACTTGCCCCAAACTGCATGTGATTATCATAAAGTGGGCATTTCTGTAAAGGGGAGACTCGTGGGTACCCATAGAACCCATTTACATTCACTGATCTGGAGGTCAGAGGTCAAGGGACCCCTTTGAAATGGACATGACAGTTTTTCTTCACCAAAATGTACCGTAAGTTTGCAGCGTTATTTAACCTCCTTCATGACCAGCTAATCAGACATGGTTGGTACCGATGGATTCATCAGGTTTTATAGTTTACTATGATACCAGGATCTTCACCCTAGCTTTAAAACTGCGCCCGCTACAACCTATAAATCGCTATTATTGCATTAACTTTGACAGCCCTGGTTATCATATAAAGTAGCCTAATCTAAGTGCAGAGCGAGACTGTCACGGAGCTTGCGGAAACGTGCACTCCTACGTCCTGCAAAGCCACGCCCCTTCCGGGAAAATACCAAGTTTTTAGGGAGTGTAGAGAGAGTTGGGCTGATACTCACCTGCACCGAGTACTAGTACTTTTATTCAGTGCTGCGGCACTCATGATGTTCAGTAGAAGTCGTTGTGCAAAACAGGCCAGGGGCAAAAATGTGCAGCTGTTTGTATAAATCTGAAAACCACATATTGAGTTTCAGGTGTTTAAAAATGAAGACTTGTTTTGGACGGACGGCCAAAATGGAAGAAAATTGTCAAATTTAGCCAGTCATCGTGGACGTCTTCTGACTGTGGAGATGAGCAAGTCCTGACTGACACGGCAGCTGCAGTCTCTGACCTCAGGGACATTGACCTCCGTGATGTTGACTTCCGTGATGTTGACTTCCGTGATGTTGACTTCCGTGATGTTGACCTCCATGTCCCGTGTCCTTGTTCAGGTTGGAAGGGTAACCTGTGCGAGCGCTCTCTGGCGTCCTGCGCGTCGCTCTTCATCCTGTTCCCCTGTACGGCGCTGGCCGTTTACTTCCTGCTGCTGCAGACCTTCGTCCTGCGGCTGGAGTTCATCCTCTGCGCCGTCCTGCTCTGCTTCTACGGCCTCGAGTTCCTGCTCGGACTCCTCTCCGTATCGGCTTTCTCCAGGTGACCAAATCCTGCAGGGTCTTGGTCCTGGACCTGGACCTGGACCTGGACCTGGACCTGGACCTGGACCTGGACCTGGTCCTGGTCCTGGTCATGTGATGTGGGGGTTCTCAGTACAATACAAATATCTTTGATTATGCTTCAATGTCTAGAAATATTCAAGTTCATGCTTTGTCCCTTTTGATTTGTCCCTTGTAGGTCCAAAGTGTACTGAAGAAGACTTCACCTGAAACACAGAGCAGCACTTTGTTCAGATGCCACCTTGTAAATAAAACAATCTATTTTCCTATTCAAATGTAAATCTGTTGGTTTTATAACTGTTTGTAAGAATGTACTGACCCTGAGATCAGGACATATTCTTTTTTTTTTACAAATTCTGATGATGAATGACGTTATGTAAATAAAACCCAAGTTGAAATAAAACTGATTTTTTCTTTGATGGATCAGCATCAGAAATGTTTATAAATTCACACCATGCAGCAGAGAGGAATTAAGGTGCACAGAGTTGAAGTTATAATAACTTATAATAATATCAAGGAACAGGACAGTCTGTATAAATACTAAACTGTCCTACTGAGGCTGTACGACAACATCAATACAGACGAGAATGATAATAAAATACTGGATGAACAAGTGAGTAATCAAAGTAAAGAAGAGGACGTTTTACCAGGACTTGGTGTGCCAGATGATGAAGAGCACCACGTAGAGCGAGCGGACGACGGGCCACCAGAAGATCCACATGTTGGTGTTGTGGTCGACCTCACGGAAATCTATCTCCCTCAACTGTCAATCAATCAGAGCAGAGGGATTACTTTTTATTATTATTATTATTACTATTTTCCTCAGTATTCTAGATGCATCTTTTCTCATTCAAGGAAAGATAAAAGGTCCAAATATTTGTCCCATACAGCCACGATGTTTAGTCTTATAGTAGCCTCACACAGTCCAGAACAACCCCACCTGCTGTCTGATGTCTCTTCTGTTCTGTGTATAAGAAACAACATCAGAACATTTTTCTTTACTGCTGTTTAGAGCTGCAACGATTCATCGATTAGTTAGCAACTATTAAATTAATCGCCAACTATTTTGATAATCGATTAATCGGTTTGAGTAATTTTTTAAGAAATAAAACTCACTTAAATGTCAATATTTTCTGGTTTCTTTCCTCCTCTATGTCAGTAAACACTGATCGACGTTTTATAGACCAAACAGCTAATCGATTCATGTAGAAAATAATCGACTGATTAAACTATAATGACTAAACTATTTAAACACTTTATAGTAGAGTCGAACTTCTGTGATTTAAAAAATAAATACACTGAGTGACGACGTAAAATTCCTCCATCCTCTGAGAGGAGCTAAGAAGCTAGGAAGAGATGCTAGTGAAGGAATCAAGGAGCCACTTTAGCTAAATGGAAAGCGTCACCAAAACCAACCATGTTTAAGCTCACTAGCTCCTATATTAAATTGACTACTGATGTTTTTACATTAACTTTATACTTCTCAGGTTCACAACACAAAGAAAATCTACTTGCTAAGACTTTCTTGAGTCAGTCGATCCGTCACAGACAACATCTGTTTGAGGTCTTCCACTGCAGATGTTTTTAGGACTCAAAGAGACGACGTTAACAGAGAGACGTTTTTGAAAGCTCCAGAATAAATGGAGTTAATGGACACACACACACTCAGACTGACCCTGTGGTAGTTCTGTCCTTGCAGGATCTGTTCGACCTGCTCCATCAGCTGTCGGACTCTCAGCTGCAGCTCCGTCAGTTTTTCTTTAGCAGCGATCTCATTGTAGTTGTTTCTGCGTTCGCCCACTCTGATGTCCAGGTGAACAGCCTGCAGGACGCAACAGGAAGTTCATTAGGAGGGACAAGGTTTGCAACGGGACATGTAATAAATAACTGCATTAAAAGACCATGTGTCTTCTCACCAGCTTGCCTCCAGCAGGCAGGGGACGCTGTGGGGAGTTGGACTGCAGGCAGATTTGGTGTTCTCCTGGACTCCGTGATGTGAATTTGAAGAATCCCTCTGAGCCGTTAGACCGAGACAGAATTACCTGGAGGGAACCAAATCGGAAAGAACATTACTTAAATTTGACCGGCTCTGTGCAAACTGCTCGGCTCAACCAGAACTTGTTATCAAGGACCAACCTTGTAATCAGGATCTATGGCTCTAACATCTATCCTGATGTCCTGAGGGGCCGGCAGGTACTCGTCTTTCTGTTCATCATACAGCTGAGTCCAGTAGTGACCTGCAGAGAGACAGAGACAACAAACACGTCACTTAATATGTCAAAATATTACTGGACATATCGGGTCATTATTTACTGAAGTTCTATACATTTTAGTGATTTAATAAATGTTTTGACTTTGCTAACACTAGGCTATTTTAGATATTATGGTTATTTAAGTTTTCACGTCAAGCTGAAACAATTAGTTGATAAAACAGAAAATGATTCACCAACAACTTTGATAATGAATTTCATAATGACAAATGTATTCCTGTTCCAGCTTCTGTTTGAGAACATTGTAAACTGAATCCTGACATTCAAATATAGTTGAGTAATAAAATAAAGAATCAAATCATCAACAGATGTATCTACTAATCGATAAGGCCGTCCTCAACCAAAGAAATTCTTAGTCGACTAACACTCGTACGATTTTGCTGACTAATTGATAAGTTGATTTAATCAAACTCCACAAAGAATCACCACTTTAAATCTGGTGTTTATCAGAGATGTGCTCACAAGTTGGGAATAAGTCCTTCAGCATGAACAAAGCATAAAAGATGACTAATTGACTAAAGAAATCTTAGTGAACTCAGATCAAAACCACCGATTAGTCGGCTACTATATATTTAATTTTTCTTCTTTTGGGACCAAAACTATTTCAAATATAAATAATACATTTGGTGTCTGAATTATACTGTTTTATCTCTGTTATTATGAGAAAGAGAAAACATCAATATACCAGCTAATTAATTTCGATTTGTTTTCCTGACATGTTAAATCTATTTTTTTCACATATTTTACTAATACTTTTAGGACTTTTTTCAAATATTTTCTTTTATATATTTTACTAATAATTTTAGGACATTTTTCACATATTTTTTAAAATATATTTTACTAATAATTTTAGGACCTTTTCTGTCAGTTTTCATGCAGGAATTTTGCTTCACCTTCCAAAAAATTAAAAACTAGAGCTTTAAATGTGCCATGAAAACCATGAAAACATCCTGACTCCCTAGAAAGCGGTATAGACACTGAATGGATTATACTTGTGAAATGCATTATGTATAATATGAATATGAATATCCAGCAATGTGCAGTCAGACCACACAGACTATTCAGTCTTCATTCATTTAATTGATCTTTTTGAAGTGTAGGCTTTTTTGTCCCTGAAAAGGACCAAACTAATACTTTTAGCACATTTGTCTGACATGTTTCACATATGTTTTGATATATGTTACTAATAATTTTAGGAAATACTTCTGAAATCTTTCAAATATATTTTTCACATATCTTACTTATACTTTAAATATATTTTACTAATAGTTTTCAGACATTTTTCACATAATTTACTAACACTTTTAGGACACTGTGTCCCCTGCAAAGGACCAAACTATGATTTACTTAAATATAAAAAATAAAATAAATATCAAAATCAAACAGAACATCAAGAAGAGACTAATGTGAAACACATGATACTAGTTAGTGTTAAAAGGTTTATATACATGATGGTGTTCATAATGTTTAGTAGAGTAAGTTAATGTGTCATTAAGTCGTTTAGAGACTGTGAGTAACTTTAATACTGCTGTTAGTGGACTTCCTGGTTATCACTTCCTGATCAGCTGTTCTGTCACCACGAGCTCTAAACGGTATTAACTATTACTAACGTTGTTCTAAACGTTATAAACTGACCTGTGAGCGCCGTGTCGTCCGGGATCTCCTCTATGAAGCATGTCCTCTCGGTGTCTCGGAGGTGAAAGTGTAAAGAAGAGCTGAAACTGTAGAAAACGTTCAGAAGTAAAACTGTCAACAAGCTGACTGACGCCATCTTCATGCTGCTACTGCGCCTGCGAGGCTGCTGGGTAATGTAGTTCTTACAGCTGTGATTCACTGTTAGTGTAGGTTTACATCTGTTACTGCACTTTATAATGAAAACAAAAGAACTGAGATTATTAAAGGGACTGTTTGTAAGAATCAGAAATGTCTTGTTAACAGCTTCACCTGTGTCCGTTAAGTCAACTAAAGGAGCATCACTCAACACAGTGAGGAGACACACGTCAGCTAAAAGCACAATATCACTCTATATTTCAGCTGCTTGGCAGTAATGTTAGCTGACCAGACCAAGGTCTCTCCATGAATCAATGCTGATCCTAGTGTTGGCTTTTCCCGCCTCAGCCTCCCGACCGCGGCCGGAGGGAACGGGGGAGACGCCGGAGTTTTGGTCGGAGACGATAACGTTTCTCTCTGCGGAGCCCCGTCACTTCACAAGACACGGGAAACCTCTGTTGGTCTGGAGGAGCTGCAGCAGTTATTTCTGCACAAACGTCCACTGAACATTCACTAGATATTCTCAGAGCTAAACTAACTCTGCTGCAGTGTGGAGTGAGCAGCATGCACGTGAGAGTGGAGCGAGAACGAGCGTGGTGTGTGAGTGAAGGCAGGCAGAGGAGCAGAGTACAGCAGAGACTCCGGTCCTGGAGACCAAAGCTACGGTCTCCCCCGCGTCCTCCGACCGCGGCCAACACTGTTTAACAGCTTCACTAGATACAACCAAGAGGTTTTGGTGCTTCAGTGTAGTTTGTGTTGGAGTCTGAGTCTGAACAGCGGAGACACACGCGAGCGCGCATATACGGGCGCGCATGGGACACCGTCCCGGGTGATTTATACGTGTAAGAAGTTACAAACAGTCCCTTTAATAGATTAATATTAGTTATTATTTGTAACTGTGTTTATTGATTTTCAGTTATGAAAAAAATACATGAATGAACATCACGGACGCTACAAAGAAGATGTGTTATATTTTATTGTTCAGAGCGTTCAAACAACACATTGACTGCTGTTTCTAGTATTTGTGTGAAAATGAAGAGCAAAGGAAACTAATATCATTGTTAATGCTAATAAATAACTTTCCTAACTAATCTAGGTCACTCTACGTGGACAGCAACTAACGGTTACAACCTAATACCATATTACAAATTACATGTGAGCAAGGGCTGTCAATCAAAATATTTAATCACGATTAATTGCAAATTAATCACACATTTTTTATCTTTTTAAAATGTACTTAAAGGGAGATTTGTGAAGTATTTAATCCTCTTATCAACATGGGAGTGGACAAATATGCTAATTCATGCAAATGTATGTTTATATTTATTATTGGAAATCAATTAACAACACAAAACAATGACTTGACTATGACTTGCCCCAAACTGCGTGTGATTATCATAAAGTGGGCATGTCTGTAAAGGGGAGACTCGTGGGTACCCATAGAACCCATTTACATTCACACATCTGGAGGTCAGAGGTCAAGGGACCCCTTTGAAAATGGCAGTTTTTCCTCTCCAACAAGCTTCACATCCTTCACAACAAGCTAGCATGACATGGTTGGTTCCAACGGATTCATCAGGTTTTATAGTTTACTAACTTAAATAAAGAATATATTTTATGTTGTGAGAAGTGCACGGGAACTTCCCCACGAAGACAAACTCGCCCACATTTTGTTTTTGCACATGTTCAGTATACATAAAGTTGCAGAGCTTTATCAACTTTTGAGGGGAAACTTTCCTTCCTTAAGCCGTCTCTAATCTCAGATGACTAATTTAACAGTAAGCGAACAGGCAGAATGTGACTGCCGGCGTTGAAAAGAGGATAAAGAAAAGTTGAATTCTGCCTCGGCCATCAGCGCCGCTCCTCCTGACCTGCACATGTTTGCGCTCGCAGGGCATTTGTTCTGCTTGTCAAAGTCGCCATCCAATTGGGTGAAGCTCGTATTAAAGAGATCAGCGTATTTGCATGTCTCCACAATGGCTGCCTCGCTCGTTTCTCTTTGTGAATATAAAGTAGACAGAAGTTAAAGCTGAGAGGTTTCATTACCGAGTCTATCGCAGCCGTGCAGTTCCTGTCACACAAATTAAATTGTGCCACTTTGTTGAACACCGACCTCCGTTCATAACGGCGGCTTCATCTCCACACTGTGTCCACAAAGCTCTCACACAAGTCACAGTAGACACCATGGCATTTACATTTTTACATATTTTCTTTAGACTCGGATCTTAAAGGAACCTCAGACGATACTTTATACTTTCTTATAGGTCACATTTTAGGAGGAAAAGGAGCTGCAGGAATAAACCATAGATGATGAAATATCAATTAAAAATCATACTTTAAAGTTAAATAGATTGGCTCTTTAATAAGTTGGTGTGTCTTCCTTTAAGCGATTCTTCTCGGAGTTTTAGTTATTTAAACCAAACTGGAAAAAAAACAACTTGAGTTCTTTGATAACTTTAATTTGTGTGTTTTCTCGTATTTTGAAGCACTTTGAGCTGTATTTCTTAACAACAGAACCACTAAGGACTGACTTTAAATTTTTTTATAATTTAATACAAAATTAAAATTGGATTGTTTTAAGACAACAAATGAAAACCTAATTTTAAATATAATAAAGTGTTTATTATTTATCCACCCAGGACTACATGCTGGCAGTGTGGAGAAGGATTTGAAAGCATTTAAAGAGACAAATTTGGGTCGATAATCAAACATTTCTTTGAGGGGTGGCGTGACATGGCAGCGGGGAAAGCTGTATACAATGTCAGTATTTTGTGAAATCCTGTAAATATAAAAATAAATAAATATAAATGACATCACATCTAGTATTATTCTGGTATTTTCCATGATAGAAAGGTGATGAAGCACCGAGCTACATGCTGCCTTCCTTCCACACACATATATATATATTTTTTTACTGATTTACTTATTTATATTTAATTACTATACTTACTTATGAATAATTGATTGTAGCAAAACAGGTGCATTATTCTTTTTTCAATCTTTTTTTTCAATAACAAATTGTATGCGATTCACACAGTGATAACTCATTGCAGGTGCATCTCTAAATGTAACAGTTAAAGACTTCCTCTTTCAATTAATTTGAAATAAAACAATAAAGACCTAAATGATGAGAGACGTTCTTTAGTTCAGGACAAATTAGCGATTAAATATTATTTTGTTTTCCTATCAGGAAAGACAGCATTCGAATGGAGATACTTTAAATAAAGACACTTTGGCATTGACCTCGTCAGACAGATCATTTATATGACGGCTCCTAATCGGCCTCAGCAGCCAGAGAGTCATTTGACATTCAGGGTGACAAAACGTCAGCGGTTCGACCACAGAGAGACGACCAAATATGACAACTGTGTTCCTGCTTGAACACACGAAAGCATCATTATTTATCCGTCTGTAAATCTTATTATCAGTGATAATAAAGACAATATGGAAGTCAAACAGCTCAATGTTAGTTGGTAAAGGAATTATTACTCTTTATAATCTTTATATTTACAGCACTTTTCAAAACAAAATTACAAAATGCTTTACATGGTTGAAACAGGAATAAAACACATTTCAGGATGGCAATGAAATCAAATCAGACAATTACAACAATAAAACGGAAATAAGATACCCAAAAGCAATAACATTAAAACGTTAAGAAATGCAATCGCATTAACAAAATTACGTTTTGAGATGTGATTTAAAAGTTGTTACTGATGGAGTAGCGCCTTTCTAGTCTGTTGATCACTCAAAGCTCTTCACACTGCATGTCAGCATTCACACACACGTTCACACACCGATGGCTCAGCCTTTGGGAGCAATTTGGGGTTCAGTATCTCGCTCAAGGACACTTCGACATGTGACCGGAGGAGCCGGGGATCGACCCACCGACCTTAGTTTTATTTATTTGTTTATTTTAAAACAAATAAGTTACATGTGTCCAACTCATCAGACAACGTGTGACTCAGGTGAAGCCAGAAACACAAATGACTAAATATTCAGTGCTGCATTCACTCGATTAATCCGTACAGGAACGATTAATCTGGTTTAAGTCATATTTCTGTTTTTGGCCGAGAGTCTTGTATTTTAACCCAAACCACCATCTTTTCCTAAACCTAACCGAGTTGTTTCCTGTGAAGACAGAAGTTTATTTTGAAAAGACTGGGACGGAACCTGCCTCTTAAATAAATAAATGTAATTAAATGTAGAGCAAAAATAATATTAAAAATAAAAATAGCCATTAATTAATTGATAAAATGTGACAAATTGATATTTCCGTTTTAATTTGCTTCTTTATTTATTTATCTTTGTATTAATTCCCTTATTTATTTACTCTTCTGTTTAATTTCCCTTTTATTTATTTATTTATGTAATTATTTTTTATACATTTTTAAATGTATCTATGTATCTTTGCATTTATTTTATATTATTTATTTATTATTTGCATTTATTTTTTTTAAATTTATTTTTGCACTTTTAAAAATTTATTATTATTTTTATTCATTTTAAAACAAATACGCTGCACGTGTCCAACTCCTCAGACAACGTGTGACTCTTTGGCCTAATGAGATCTAGAGAAGAAACCCAGAAAATTGAACTCCAGATTAAACTTGTAGTTTTTGCCCTGTTTATCATTATATCTGTGGTTTAATAAGCATCCTGTTTAATGGTACAGAGAGATGAAGTGAAGCCAGAAACACAAATAACTAATTATTCAGTGCTGCATTCACTCGATTAGTCTGGACAGGAATTAATCTGGTTTAAGTCATATTTCTGTTTTTAGCTGAGAGTCTTGATCTGATGTTCAGCTGCAGTTCACTCAGTGAACACTAGATGTCAGTGAAGCTCCATCAGTCAGAGCTCTGAGAGCTGTTAACCCCTCAGAGGAAGAGGAAGAAGAAGAAGAAGAAGAAGAAGAAGAAGAAGACATGGGGGAGAAAGATGTTAGAGAGGAGGAGGAGGAGATGTAGAGGAAGAGGGAAGAGGATGAGATATGAGATTGGATGAGAGGAAGAGAAAAGAGGAGGATGAGTAGACAAAGATGGACAGGAAGAGGAGAGGAAGAAAGAGAGGAAGAAGAGGAGGAAGCTAATGTGTATTTGCTGTCAACACTTTAATGTTGAATTAAAGACAAAATAATAAAATATATTAATTTAATAAATAATCATTTATTTTTAATTCCATCATTTAAAGTCACATTATTTTGTAAATATATCATATAAGCCACTAATTAATGAGCAAAACACTTTAACGAGTTTGTGTGCTGAGCCGACCAATCAGAAGTGGCGCTGCCTAACGAGCAGCAGGGAGGCGGGGCTTCCAGAGACAGATGGACGTATCCGTCTCTGTCTCTGTCTCTGTCTCGTCTCTGTCTCTGTCTCTGTCTCGTCCCTCAGCCGTGTTGACAGAAAGCAGAAAATGATGATTTACTAGGAGGGTTTTTATTCATGCCGTGTCCCAGATGAATAAAGATCAAATTAGAGGTTTATGAGCTGCGCTGTCTATCCTGACGTTTATATGAGCTCTGGGCTCGGCTCGCTGTGATTTATGTTTACAGCGGCGCAGGAAGGAAATAAATAAATAAATAAATAAAAAAACAAACAAATGAAGTAGCCTGAAATCACATTGTAATGCTCCGTCAACAGACGCCCAGAGGCATGATGGGACCGGCGGGGGAAGAGTCAGAGGTGACGGAGATGGAGATGAAACGAAACATGTATTTATTACAGGAACCTCTCAAAGAAAAGACAGAATAAATCTCATCAGAGGCATGATTTAGATGATTTAAGACTTTTTCTTGCACAGCTGCATGTTTTACAGTAATGTAACTAAGTACATTTACTGATTAAAGGCCAGCTCCATTATTTTTGTATCATTCTGTAGCTTCCCAGTTGTGTTACTTATGTCTTAAACACATACTAATGTCAAAGTACGTATGTTTTAGTGTCAAAATGCAATTTTCACTTCAAGTCTTTCTAAAAACCTTTTCCCGCGTGATCTGACGTTAGTTCAGATCAGAAAGTCACACAATAACACAAACAAAGTGACCGATGGATGCAGCGGTAGACCAGCAGCTCTGAGAGGAAACAATGACTGGTTTTGTGAATGGAGTCTGGTCTGGTGAAGAGGGCCCTTTCTGACGGGGAACTGAAGCCGTTATAGCGCTCTCTTCAAAGCCACCAGACTCCATTCACGAAAACAGTAATTTTACCTCTCAGAATAGAGGAGTATACATACAACCCTTTCGGTTATTTCCAAACTGATCACAACTAACGTTGACTCAGCTAGTGCTATCCTTCACATTATTAATAACCGTATTGATTAGCTACGTCTCTGCTTTCTGCTAACGGCTGAGTGGACGTTTCCATTTGAAAAAAAGCAAACGAAAAAAAACGCAGATTGATTTATTTTGTCGCGTAACTTCCTTCCGTACTTAAATTTCGCCGCTTTCGGAGTTATTTTAAGCCAAACCACCATCTTTTCCTAAACCTAACTACATTGACACCTGCGTCACGTGTTATGGAGGAAAAAAATAATTAATGAATAAATAAATAAATGTGTCATTAAATATATCAAAATAAAATTAAAAATAATTTTAGCCATTAATTAATTGATAAAATGTGTGATAAAATTGATATTTCTGTTTTAATTTGTTTCTTTATTATCTTTGTATTAATTCCCTTATTTATGTATTCTTTTGTTTAATTTTCCCTTTTATTTATTGATGTATTTATTTTTATTAATTTTTAAATATATTTTTTTGCATTTATTTTTTATTTATATATATTTGCACTTTTAAGATGTAATATATTTATTTTTAAATATATGTATTTATTCATGTATTTATGCATTTATTTATGCACAGTTTTCATTTTGCATTTCACCCCTTATTTATTTCCCAGCGTTGTTGCTACTCTTACTTAAGTAAACGATAGAAGTACTTCTTCCACCACTGCTTTTACTTCAGATTCTTCTGTATGTAATGGAGTATTTTTATATTTTGATGTTGCTGCTTTTACTTAAAGGAGAAGTACAGGATCTGAATACGTATCCAACCTCTGCTGTACGGTTAATACAAATCTACATCAAATTATAAGATACACTAGCAGCGACTGTGAAGGTTTAAATTCAACCGTACATATCTGATACATATCTAGAATTTAAGCTAAATATTGTTGTGTTTGAACAAAGCATGTAAAGACTCACTCTCGTCCTCCTGTAGAGGTCTGGACGCTGCAGCCTCTTGATGGCAGTGAAGCACCGTGATTCAGCTGTGGGAGGAAACAGAGAACAAAAACTGCATTTGTCATAAAAGGTGGTGAAAGAAGAGGAGGAGGAGGAGGAGGGAGAGCATCCATAATGTATGTGATCAGTCAGAGAGAAACAGTGGAGGAAGATGCATATTTACAGGGGTTATGATACTAATGATGACACAGATGCTGAAGCCCACATGAACCGACTTCCTGTCCGTCACTCAAACAGAGAGCTGCTGCCGCCGTTGAATCTCCCTCTAAAACCTGATCTCCTTAAAACAAGAGAGGAAGAAGAGCGAGCCAGTGAGGGGTGAGATCATTTCACCTGATTCTGCTGCTTGAAATGGAATAAAAAAGAAAAGGTGTCAGGACTCTGAGCAGCAGCTGCACGGCGTGAGGCTTTTATCTGAGATAACACATCCTGGGATCACTACTGTACATCCTCCAGAGGGGCTGCTTCAAAGCAGCGTGAGACACCAGGTGGAGGTGGAGGTGGAGGTTGAGGCCGGTAAATCACATGGTAGGATCCATGGCTGTAAACAGTCATCAAAGGTGTTAAAGAATAATTGTTATTGAGCAAATATATGTGTACAAATATACAGACAAAAGCATGAAATATCCCCTTATGACTCAAACATGGACATCAGCCTCTGCAGCACACGGGAGTCTATAATGAAGTGCATTCACCGTAGTACTGTAGTATTCTGAGTTACTTGTGCTTTTATTCTATGCTACTTTATACTTCTACTCCACAGTTCAAGTATTCAGATCCTTTGCTAAAGTAAAAGTAGTAACACAGAGTAGAAATACTCCCTAAACAGTCTTGAATTACATAAATGTGAAGACTAACATGTGTGATGATGTTAGTCCTCATAGTAACCATTTCATTGTAGTGAGACCATTTTTTTAAACTTGACCACTGTATAAAATGACCTGTGGTGACCTCTAGGAAAATAATCAGTCCAAAAATGTCTGAAAAATGTCTGAAAAACGTGGAAGAAAGGCAGAACAGTCCGAAAAACGTCCAAAAAATGTCTGAAAAATGTCCAAAAAAAGGCTGAAAAAGGCAGAAAAATCACAGAAAAAGGCCAGAAAGATCGACACAAAAAGGCGGAAGAAAGGCAGAAGAACATTAAACGTCCGAAAAACGTCCGAAAAATGTCTGAAAAATGTCCAAAAAAGGCTGAGAAAGGCAGGAAAATCACAGAAAAAACGCCAGAAAGAGGTCCAAAAACAGGCAGAAGAACAGTCCGAAAAATTTCCAAAAAAAGGTGGAAGAAAGGCAGAAGTAAAATCCGAAAGATTGACAATAAGGGGGTTTCTGAGCAGTTTACACAACAGAAGTGTTCGCCATCCAATCGCTGAAAAATGCAGAAATCTCCAAATGTCAAAAGTTTTTGATCCCAAATTACAGGATGTCTTTTTCTATGGTGTTCATCGAGGTCTTGGTGTCTTAATGTGGTATTTTAGAGGGATTATTGATCATTTTTATTAATTCTCCAGTGGTAAAAAATGGTTAAATTTAGCACCACATCTTGTCTGTTTAACACGGTAACACAAACAGTTGTCCGTTAGCTGTGCGTTGGCGTTTTTATTGCGTCACCCACAAATAATATGGCTCCCCTGAAGGCCACGGTGTAAATCAAACACTGTAGACGACCGTCAGGATTTACAACATAAATCAGCGAGAATTTTCTGGAATCACGTAATGTTCTCTGACTGCAGTTCAGATCGTAATGTTCTCTGACTGTAGTTCAGCCGTATCACTCTCTTGATTCAAAATATTGATGCTCAGTTGTGGAAAAGCTTCATCACAACACTGCTGGGATAAATCTGAATGATGTCACCCTGCTGGCTCTTCTTCTCTCTCTCCGGTCTGTGTGATCGTCCTCCATCACGTGGTTTCACTGCTGCTCTGCTGCTCAATCCACCACCTGCTGCACATCTATATAAATATAAAAATAATATATCTTCCATCTGTAAGAAAAGAAATATGGACACAGTTAAGGCGACAGATATACTCAGACATGCTGCTGCACAACAAAGTGAAACTGTGAATGTGAGCAGGAAACAGCAGAAATGTGTTGTATTGATAAACATATGCAGCCTGGTGAGTGTCAAACATTAGACTAATTACACCACATTCCCCTTTATTACTAATTATAGACGTCAATATACCTGTTTGTCCCCTTAATTTACTAATTGATGTCCTCAAATTACTTCATTTATTACCTTAAATTAATAATTTGTGCACTGAAAAAACTATATTTTGCTTTAGATGGATACAATTACACCACCACAGAGTTTTTATGAACTATAACTTTCACAATATCATCATAGTTTTACAGCCAAACAATCTATATACAAAATATATTTAAATGGAAATTAAAAAGGACATAATGTTTTGTTTAAAAGCCAAAACCGAATGAAGATACACAATGAACGACTTTCATAAATCTAACAAAAGAGTTCAAAATGCAGCCTATATGTCTGTATTATTAATTAACACTAACAATACTGAAAACATTTTATTCATTGATTGAGAATAAATGCAAAGCTGTATTTACTGTAATCACACACACAGATACATTAATGAACTATCTAACTAAACCAAAATAAATACAGAATGCAAAGTCTGAAATGAAGTCCATGTCTGTCTCAGGAACACTGACCTTTACCGTCTTTACTTTTAGCTTCTTTTTATTAAAATATTAAAATAGGAATATGACATGTGAGGGGGACGTGTTCATCAGAGATATCTAACACCGCATTGACCTGAACAGAAGACGATATTCAGATATAAGATCCAACTAGACAATGTCGTGTTCACCATGCTCAAAGAGTGTTGCATTATGGGTTGTTTGTAGCCTTAATATTGCTAGGCTAGTAAGTTTCTTCAAGTCCTTTTATAGTGTGTCTGTATGTGTGTCATAAACCTGCATCCTCTCTACCAGCCAGCAGGGGGCGACTCCTCTGGTTCTATAGAAGTCCATGAGAAAATGAGCCTACTTCTCTCTTGATTTATGACCTCAGTAAACATCGTAAACATGAGTTTATGGTTTCAATCTCTAGTTTCAAGTCTTCTTCAATACAGCATGATGTTCATTTAGTAAATGATGATCCCATTTAGAGTCAGATAGACCATAAAGCAGGGGATGCTTTAGGGCGGGGCTACCTGCTGACTGACAGGTTGCTTCAGCATTCGGTTGTACTTAGCTCCACCCTCGCGTGTTACTTCTGGTTGCAAAAGCCAACATGGCGACGGCCAAAAACCAAGATGGCGACAGCCAACAACCAACATGGCGACGGCCAAAAAACAACATGGGGAAGGGCAAAAACCAACATGGCAACGACCAAAACCCACGTTGTCTCGGCAGCTAAACAATAGCTTAATGCAAATGTCATTCATTAATTAGCCCTGTTAGGGAATAGCGCTATCCATCGTACACACATAGTTTTGTATCGTATTGCGAATTTTCACAACAAATAGAATAATAAAACGCAGTGTGTGAGGTTTCTGTCCGTACCGAATAAAAGAAAATGCATAGGCTTACGAAAAATACAGACTTGGCATGCAAAGGCCTTTACCGTCCTGAAACTGAACTCAGGTATCAGGTGTAGATCATAACCTACGGTTGATATTGAGCAGCCAAAGAGGTGATAAAGGGGGTTGGAGCTGATATTTAACTATAAATAATAACAGTGTTGGAGCTGCTCCCTGTCGTGTTAGTAGCATCGAGGACACAGGCATCAGTGTTTATGATTTAACGCCTCCTCTCCTCAAACATATATAAAACGCCACCGATGACTCTGTTGTGTTCACGAACATCTGATTAATTTTCTTCCACTGAGGCGTCTCCGTGTCCGTCAGCGTGGAGACACTGTGGTGTTAATGCTCAGCCTTATTAGACCAGACACTGCTCATAATTCTTCGTCTCTCACGGATGTTTAATTCATGTTTCCTCTCCGTCCGACACATTCAGCGTCATTTCAGCTCCAACAAAGAGCAGCTGCTAATGGTCTTTTCAGAGAGGGGGATTAAAATAAAACACACCGCTGGACGGGACGACGAGGACGCACGGCAAGACAGTCAGATAAATATGACCCCTGTCAGATAAATATTAACCCTTTCATTGTGTTGAAACAGCCAGCAGTGGAAACACAGACTGTGTGATTAGTCTCCTCTATATCTGGTTTCATTTAGTTCACACTGAGATGTAGAAAGTCCAATTAAAAGTGGGAAACTCTACAGTACATGTTGTAGGGTTTGTTTCTGCTCATACTGTCACTAGTTTACACATCAGACTTGTAATGTTGACACAAACTATTTACCAGTTTATTTATTTAAGTGTGACACGCTAACTACTCAGACAGATGTGACGGTCACGTGTATAAAACTGTTGTTACTAGAAAACTTTAAAGATATTTCCCAAATAAAGAAATGAAAATTGCCAATATTCATCTGTTCATGTCAAGAAATTTACTGTTTTTCAAGTCTGGAAAAGATGAGACTGTCCAAGATGGCGAAAGCCAAAAAACAACATGGCGACGGCCAAAAACCAACATGGCGACAATCAAAAACCAACATGGCGACAATCAAAAACCAACATGGCAACAATCAAAAACCAATATGGCGACGGCAAAAAAACAAGACGGCGAAGGCAAAAAAAAACATGGTGAAGGCCAAAAACCAAGATTACGACGGCAAAAAACAACAACATGGCAACAGCCCAAAACCAACATGATGACGGCCAAAAACCGAGCTGGAGACATGGCACATCTGTCAGCACTGAATGGACTGACTCTGAGATGTGAGAGCTTCTCTCATGAAACCCACAGAGAGTTGTCTCCATCTCTGCAGAGTTTGTTCTAGTTTGGCTTCTCCAGCTGCAAATATACTCTTCAATGTAAAGGCAGCTGAAAACAAGCAAAGACGAGCAGACTGCAGACGACCTGCTCAGCAGACAGACCCAGGTAGAGACGAGCTGGTGAACATAGCGAAGCATTTAGCAGCTAAACAGACAGATATTTCCCTCAGGAGTTGGTGGAGACCAAAAACAGAGCTAAAAGAGAGAGAATATTGGACGTAGATTCATCTCTAGTGTTTAAATACAACTTTATGATGAATAATAAAAAGATGTAGAAAGTTCCCGCCGTGTCTTCAGACCACACGGGGACAAAAACACAGCAGTGACTTTTGTATTCAGGTCGTCCAGTTTCACCACTGTAAAGACAAAGAGAAGGACTTCAGAGCTTTGAGGAGTTGGACGTGTGATTCTGTCTCGTCTCTTTCATCCAGAATCAGAGACTCAGAAGAATATTAAAGAGTCATGAAGCAGAGAAGGACTGGAGGGCTGAACTGAGACCAGCCTCTGTCTGAAAAACAACACGATCATCCAACAAGGACTAGTCAACAAACTGTCGACTCAGTTATTGAGTCACGTTATTAAAACAATCTCATAAAGGTCACATCTCCACCAGGATGTTCTGAACTATTATTCATAAAGTTCCTTTTTTAAAATCCAGAAGCTCACATTTCCACTCAGGGTCATAAAGAATATAGATTTCCTTTCTTGCTGTTGAGGTGAGGTCAGGTGAGAACGACTCTGCAGGTTGATCAATGTTTCACCTCTGAGATTAAAAGTAGGATCAGAAACTCCTGGGACTCGATGTCGAATCATAGACTGCATACAGGAAGTGGACGTAGTCACCGTCATTTTGGCTGTCATCATCTTGGTTTACGGCCGTCGCCATCTTTGTTTTTGGGCATCGCCATCTTGGTTTTTGTCCGTCGCCATCTTGGATTTTAGGCTGTCGCAATGTTGGATTTTGGCCAGCTTGGTCTTTTACAACCAGAAGTGACACCAGAGGGTGGAGCTAAGTACAACCGAACGCTGAATAAGACATTTTTAGGCGCCCAAAAATGTTCTAATTACCTTTGATGAAGTGAAAACACACTGTGAAAGGGTTAAAGTAAGACGAAAACACGGACAACTCCCAGACCGGACAACGCCGTGGTAGCGACCTGTCAATCACCAGGTAGCCCCGCCCTAAAGCATCCCCTGCTTTATGGTCTCTCTGACTCTAAGTGGGACCATCATTTACTAAATGAACATCATGCTGTATTGAAGAAGACTTGAAACATGAACTCATGTTTACGATGTTTACTGAGGTCATAAATCAAGAGAGAAGTAGACTCATTTTCTCAGAGACGTCTATACAACCAGAGGAGTCGCCCCCTGCTGGCTGGTAGAGAGGATGCTAAGTAACTGAAGTTATTAGTACAAGTACCTCGGTAGTTGAGTAGATGTACAGGTGAGCAGGGAGGATCAGGTGAGTGTGAGGTGGAACGCCACAGGAGCTGTAGAACAACAGACAGACAGACAGACGATCAGACAGACAGCTGTGTGTTTGAAGCTTTACTAACTCGTCCTGCCAAATGTTCTCTGTGTTTAGAACAATCAGAGAATCAGAGAAACGCAGCGAGCATGTGTTCATTAGCATATTTGCAGGTATTCAGCTGTCTTCAGCTCTCTGCCGCCAGAGACACAACGTCTGTTGTACTTTTTAAGCCAAAGAACAACAGAAAGTATGTAGTCTCATTATGCAGAATTAACTCATGTAAACACATAACATTTATTACAAATGTTTATTTATTTATATATTCAATGTATCCTACACTGTATTTCTTATTTATTTACTTTTTTACAGATTTTCCGAATTAATTTTCCATTGTTCCCCTGTACATATATAACAGGAAAATCAGGAAGAATGAACTGTTTGTTGAAATGTGTCACGTTTTAACAAAAACATCTGTATAAATTGAATACATTCATTTTTTACATTACATTTACTTTTTTAACAGCTTTTGCATGCTAATTTTAACCAAACTAACTGTAAAAATACAGTTTTCTTTATTGATAAAAGCAGCAGCATTTTCTGTAATTTTACAAAAACATACTTGTTATGCAGATATACTGTCAAATACATAAAAATACTGTTATTAATATATTTAAAAGTGCATAATTACCTGAAAATATATGCCTAAAGAAAAAAATATTTGTAATTTTGCATAACTTAACCACTACTTTACATACATAAACTGAAAAAACACAGGTGTTGACTATATGAGACAGTTAAAAACAGCATTTTAACAGATTTTGACTTCCTCTTTATCGCCACATTTGCATAAATTTAAAGATTTGATTGTTAAATAAGTGCATTTAATGTTATAAAAAACTGTATAAAGCCATAGAGTTACATTTTAAAAAGTTATTAACTGTGTTTTACGCTTCCTTATATTTATATGACTTGTAAATTAAGCATAAATTACCCAATACACTACCTGGCACAGCACCATACAGGTAGAAAATGCTGCTATAACAGACATTTGGCTATGTCATCATAACTCTTTGTTTATTATAATTGCACATATATGTTTTTTAATTCTTTATTTTAATGAACCTTTTCTTTCATGTATCTAGTGTGTTTAACTGTAATAAACCTTTTGTATTCAATAAATCCTCCTTGCTGATGAACTCTCTGAGGTTGTAGAGAAAGAAAAGTCAGAGAAAGCGGAGGTGGAGAAGGAAGATGAAGTAGAGGAGGAGAGGGAGGAGAGGAGAAAAGAGGAGATTTTGAGTTTTCAAACTCTTTTTTTCCACCTGGTTTGCTCGGCAGCGTTCTCCCTGAGGACCCTCAGCTCCTCCTGTCGATCCACGCCGCCTCCTCCGTCACTCACATGTGGACGACGGCGGCTCACAGACCGAACCAAAGCCTCTCAATCTCCCCAAAACTTTATTATATTCTCTCCACACGGCAGCCGTACTTTATCGGGCTGGTGGACAGATCTCTCCGGGGAGCTCGGGGGAGAGGAAGCAGCTCTGTGGATGAATCCAATAAAATACTGAAAGAAGGTTTTCACCTGTTTGACTTTAAGTCTGTGATTATAAACTGAACTCTATATACCTGTATTTACATTGAAGACTTTCTGAGGGATGAGAATCATCCAGTTCATTAGAAAATAAATACAAAGGTCATATTAAAGCTAAATAACAAGTAAGAACCTGTTGATGTGAAGCTAAGATCAGACCTCAGGATGTGGATGTGTTTTTGAGACAGTTACGATGCCCGATCAGGTCATCTCAGGGCCTTAAAGGAATAGTTCACCCAAAAATAATATAAATTGTGTATAGTACTCACCTCTCTAGGCTCTCTATGGTCCCATCAAATGGCGTCAAGGAGAGCGGAGCGCCCGAAAAATAAAAGCACAATATAAAATGTATATTGTTTGTGGGTGAACTACCCCTTTAAAGTTGAAACTTGACCAATCACAACTTGTCGTAACAACCAAGCCCCCAGGAAGAGCGCCAGTCATTGATGCCATCCGTCACGTGATGCCATTGGGCCCAAAAATACTTTTTCCCATAGACTTCCATTGGGAAAGAGACGTCTGTAACTCAGAGGATCATTCTTTTTGAGGTGAATCAACTCCCCAGTATGAACACGCTAATAGTGCTTATTTATAGATGAATGCAGAGTTATTTCCCTTCCTCCAGACCGAGGCTGGAGCAAGGGCTGGGAGGCGGAGTTGGCAAGCCGTGACGACAGCGTGACGGTTGTCACCCCGTGACCGAGCCATGTGACCGAGCGGACGCTACTGCGCCTGTTCTATGGGCCCAATGGATGCGGTAGATCGCCGGAAGATCCGGGTACTTTTCTAGGCGGAAGTCGAGTCATTTAGGCTTCATGCTCCACTGAGCCCCGCCTCCAACGCTGTATCCAGTTCTCTTCATACATCCATGGTAACAACATCCATGACATGCAAATTGTGATTGGTCAGAAGGAGCCAGAGACAGCGATGGTGGCTCGGGCAAAACGACGCGGAGTCGTCTGCAAAGAAGTTGAACTTTTGCCTTTTCATCGTCAACAATGACCAGCTCTCTGTCGATATCCCTTACTAGTCACCGGCCACCTGAATGTTATTTTCTTTAACATAAATAAAAACGTTGTTTTAGTGTGTTGTGAACCTGCCTGTAGACGCATCTTACTATCTGAATAATGAGTCCTTTAAATAGCAGGAAAATACTGCACCAGACTTTAGACCAGCTTTTTGTCGGTCACAATCACTCTCTGCTGCAGTAACGCACCAACGAAGCGCCTGACCACACCTCATTTTAAGACCAACAGGCCCATGGGTGCACAGATGGGCGCCAGTACATTTGCTACTTGCACAACGTGGCCGCTGGGCATGAAAATGACAACTACGTCGGTCTGAAACTAGCAATGACAGTTGTGCTGCGCACCGCTTTGTGTCGGGTATAAGATCAGGACCATTAAGTTAACTAAATCCGAACTGGTTAAACTGGAGGTGTGACTTGTTGAATGGGGTTTTGTTTTGTTTAACATTTGTAAATTTTGGACTCTTAAAGACTCAAAGACAGGAAAATGATGTGTTCAAGGATGCTCAGACAAGTGAGAGTCACTTGCAGAAAAGTTTTTTAAAAACTATTATCACTTTGCTGTTTTGAGGTTTGCTCATTTTTTGATTTTCTGACAAAGCTTTGATATTTTGACATCACATTTCAGTGTCAGTTGGTGGACTGTCCTTGAACGCACCACCAAAGTGACTTTGACAGAAGAGGATATGTTGTCTGTGATAGATTATTAATCTGTGTCACATTTCATGTCTCTGCAAGTTCATTTTTGATCATGATCTGATCATGTGAATTCAATCTAAAAACTGGACGTACATTTTGGTGATTTTTACATTTTCGATCACAAATGTTTTACTTTTTAAAGACACGAAAATTATTTGTTTTCATGAACAAAAAAATCTAGACAAACATAAAAATAACATATAAATGAGTTTCCGTTTGCTGACAAAAATAGCAGTTAAGTGTCAGTTCTTTAAATGTCCTTGAACACACCATGAAGAAGAGTTTGACAACAAAATAAATGTTGATGGATATCTGACGGTGATTTCAGAGGGAATCTATATCTTAAATAATCCTCAGTTAATGAAGTAAAAGGTGAAGAAACAGCGGTGTGTTCCTTTAAAGGAGTAATCAGCATTTCTAATGTTAGTCTGTGAGGCGTCGTCTCCGCTCAGAAACAAATGTTTCCCAGAGAACACACACCCTCTCACACCAGTCTCTGTCAATAAGTGACACTTTCCATCACAGCGTTTTCTCTCTTTTAACATTAAATCATAAAAATTCAAATGCGTCTCGATGAATCTGAGCCTCAAAGCGAGCGGCTGCTTTCACTTGAGTTTTGCTGACATCTCGCCGAGAGTCTCCGGTTTTAAAGTTTAAACACAGACGTGTGTGCGCCTGCCTCGGTTCACTTTCTGAATATTTTAAAAGGGGAACTTCACAGGAGACAGATGAAGGTGAGAGGCTGCTGCCACCCAGATTAAACAGAAAGCATTAAAACCGAGTTAACGCCGACTCGCTGCCTCGGCGCTCAGGTGTGCCGGTTTTAATCCGAGGGCCGGATTTCCAGATAGCTCTGCCTTTTGTCAGTAACACTCTCTACAGTCTTTAAACATCCACGCACCTGTAGTCAGAAAGTACAGCAGACAGAAAGTTTTAATTAGGCCAGAAGTTGTAATGTTCTTCTTCTGCTTCATAAAGGAAACAGGAAGAGAGTCGAAGACAATAAGATAAAACGCCGCGTTGCTCAAAGGCTGCGCCCTTCAAAGAGCCTCTGTTCTGATAAATCACCAGATGAGTCTCAGCAGAGGACTCAGCTCTCACTGAGCGTGTGCGGTGCGACCACATGACTGATCACCACGATTATTATCTTCACCGCCACTGCCGCCGCCGCTGCCGTCGGACAGGACAGGACAGGACAGGACAGAACGGGAGTGGACGAGCTGATTCCACAAACAGCGCCAGACAAACAGTCTATTTGCACATGAGCTCAGTTTACACCTCCGTCTCCATCTCCGCTCTGAGCCGAGTGTTTGTGGTGAAATCAGCTCATTAGATCGGATCTTATTGTTCTCGTGGCGGCGTGTTCCCACAAAGCGGCGGCGGTGGCGTAGACGCCGTCCTCGGGTTATTTCTGAAACAACTTCCCGCCGTCGTCACCCTCCTAATGAGTCAGTGTTCCTCCTCTCGTTAAGTAAAAGTAGTTCACCCTCCGAAATAACAACAACACCGACCGCCGGCCACGCCCCCCCCCGCTCCACCGGGCAGGATGCAGATGAGGAGACTAGGACACTAGGAGACTAGGAGACGAGGAAACAAGGAGACAAGGAGACAAGGAGACAAGGAGAAAAGGAGACAAAAGACAAGGCGAAAAGTCAATGAGGAGACGAAGAGGCGAGGAGATGAGGTGATCAGGAGACAAGGAGATGAGGAGATGAGGTGACCAGGAGACAAGGAGATGAGGAGATGAGGTGATCAGGAGACAAGGAGATGAGGAGATGAGGTGACCAGGAGATGAGGAGATTATTCTCCTTTTTCTAATTTCCTCATCTCCTCAGCTCCTCGTCTCAGAGTCTTCTGGTCTCTTCATCTCCTGGTCACCTCATCTCCTTGTCTCCTCATCTCCTTGCCTCTTCACCTCCTTGTCTTCTCATCTCCTTCTCTCCTTGTTTCTTCATCTTCTTGTCTCCTATTCACTGGTCAATTCATCTCCTTGTTTTCTAGCCTCCTTGTCTCCGTGTTTCTTCATCTCCTTGTCTCCTGGTCACTGGTCACTGTTCCTCTCCTCTCCTCTCCTACTCTCTCCTCCTCTCTATCTCCTCTCCTCTCTTCTCCTCTCTCTCTCCCACTGATGAATAATAAAGATCGGAGTTGAATTATTAATGCAGATTTTTGCACACAATCTGCCGGACCCATTATCCAGATGTGTGATGGATCTCATTGAATCCTGACCGATTAGACTGGAGCCATTATCCAGATGTGTGATGGATGTCATTGAGCGCTGACCGATTAGACGGATCGTCTCTATTGAAGGCAGCCGACCTCCGGAGGTGATCACACAACGATAATCTGGAGTCACAAAGGTTACAATACATTTTTACATATCAATGAGACTCAGGTTTGTTTTTCTCGGACGGCGGAAAGGTCAGCTCCCCCCCCCCCCCCTCCCGACGGACGGATCATCTCTGAGGAGGGTCCCCCCCCCCCTCCGAGGCCCCGCCCCCCCTCCATCTGTGAAAGGTCGGGGTTCAGACGGCGCCGCCAAACGAGCGCTCAGATATCCACTTATCTTCTGAAAGCCCACAAACGAGGTAATCCTCTTATTTGACACCTCGACCAGACGCTCATTACTCGCAGCACTTTCTGCAGCCGACCGCTCCAAATTTCATGTCAAGACGAGTTTCCTTCGGTTTCATTTATACAAAAAAAAATTAATCCGAGCGGAGAAAAAGGCTCTCGGCAGCGACACACAAAACACCCAGCAGACACCTCTGCTAACGCCGGCTCCTCTAAAATAAACTCACATTTACATTAATCTGTCTTCAAGTCACACCGACACCCATTAAAGGAGTTAGTGGAGGAATTACTTTATAGATTACTTTATTCTTTAAAAACACCTTAAAAAGACGCTTTTGAGTTTTCACTGTCTAATAAAATACTATTTAAAAACCCAGTAAGAAGACTTTAATTAAAGGGAGCCACTAGGGGGCGTCTAGTACAAAGTCCTAACATTTAACAATAAATCCAGAATAATCCAATTAAACCCTTTCAATCACATGAATGAAAAATAAAGCGTGTGAATGCTCTTTCAGGACCAGTAAACATCCCATAATAACCTTTCAGCATATTGTAATTCAAGTGTTCTGAGAGATAACTAGACTTCTGCTCCTCCTCATGGCTCTGTTTTCAGGCTTTAGAACATCTAGCCCGTGACGGGAGACTTTGACCAATCACAGGTCATTTCATAGAGAGAGCGTTCCTATTGGCTGAGCTCCGGCTGGTGGGCGGTGCTTGGTATTTCCTCAACAGATCTCAACATGGCTGCTGGGTCACAAACTTTCTCATTCTACAGCTAAACCGTGCACTACAAGATGATTCTGAGAACATGTGAGGAGAGAAATAGGCATTACAGTAACAGAATATTGATTCATATTTGATCAGCGCTGCCTAGTTTGACCGTTTGATCGGAGTTCAGAGTGATTGACAGCTGCTCAGAGACGGCAGACTCCAGATCAGCTCTTACTGCTTGTTTACCTTCGGTCTGTGAAAGCACCGGAGGACACCGGAGGCACATGATTTTTTTCAGGTTACCTGTTTCATGTTCTACTCTCAGGATATAGTGACCGTTTTATAAAAATACAGTTTTTTAATCATATTTGCTCCATTTCTACCCACTGCTCCTTTAAGAAGATAAAATGATATATTGATCTGGCTCCTCTAGACTATCCAAATGTTTTTAGACAAACCGCGGCAAAAGACTCTGATGCTCATTTTAATTCACCAAAAACGCTCCAATAATGCTCAGAAATATACAACTGTGCTAAATGTCAAACCCAGTCTCACAAAGCCTGCAAAGGCTGTAATAAAGCCGCCTGTCCACCGCAAGAAAACGTGTCGGTGTGGCCAAGATGTGAATATTACACGCCTGCATGAAGGTGCAGTGTTTTGTAGTGACAGTTGTCATATATGGGTCCAACAAACACAGGACTTTTAAGTGAGAGTCCAATATTTTGTTTTGCAAGTTACGTTAGTGATGTTTGTCACGTGTTTGAATTAGTTTATGTACTTGTTTTAAGCCAACCTTGATATTTTTCCTTTAAAGTAACTAAGTGGTTTTCTTGCCTGAATCTAAGTCAGTGGTTTTGTTAACTCCTGCCGGTACTGCACGTTAATACAGGCTTGTAATATTCACGTCTCTGCGAGGCAAAACGTGACACTGACACGCTGTCCTCTGGTGGACCGGCGGGTCTATATGTTCAACGACAGTCCTCATTTGAACATTTCTTCCTGCATTGTTTCACTTCATTTACTCCTCTTCTAAAGGTTCTTTCACAGCGTCACACTGCGTCTGATATCTTCAGACTCTCTCAGTGATAAATGACACCTGTTTCACTTTGTAGAAAATCCAATGTGAGATTGAGCCCTTTTTATTTCCACCGGGGATATCGGAGTATTTGGTAGAGATACACGCTCTTCTTCGTACCTCCTCTGACATGTTAATTGATGCTTCTGGTTGGGTTTTTTTGGCGCCTCTGTTCTCCGCTTTCTCTCGGGAGTTGCGTCCTCTCTGTGATTTGCCGTGGGAGTTTAACGGCGGCTGTGATCACACGAGCACAGATAAGACGAGAGCACGCACACAACAATCAGACCCGCGGGGTGTCGGCTGATTCGTTGAGGCCTCCTTTTTTTTTTTCCCTCTTTGAAAGAGTGGCGGAGGTGTCAGGTGAAGGGGCTCAGCGGAGAGATAATCTGCAGCACAGGATCATCTCTTCTTCTTCTTCTTCCTCACATCTTTCTTCCCTTAAAAGTTCTTAATTTCTCCATTAAACAACCATGATTGTTGGGTTTTTTTTAATTTATTTTTTTTGGGGGCATTTTTCCATTTTTATGACAGGACAGTGGATAGAGTCTTGAAAGGGGGGAGAGAGAGAGAGTGGATGCGGAAAGGGCCACAGGTCGGATTCGAACCCGGGCCGCCGCGGTCAGGACCAAGCCTTAATACATGGACGCCCGCTCTACCAACTGAGCTAACCCAGGCGCCCGATTGTTGGTTTTTAAGGGATTTATTCATATGAGTTTCAAACGTGTTAACTGTTCTTTCAGCTTCTCCAACGGGAGGATTTTCTGCTTTTCTCTGTTTTAAAATCATCAAGAACTGAATATCTTTGAGTTTGGGACATTTGAAGACGTCATATTGGACTCGGGGAACACACGGTCGTCAGTTTTCACTATTTTTAGACTGACCTGAGTCAAGTATGCGTAAAAAGAAATCTGATTTGGGCCATTTTTGCCTGCAGTGTGAACGTAGCAGCCCTCCGTTCCCATACAACTAAATTGCATTCACAATTACGTTTAAAAGGAAACGTATTTTGTCTTGGATTATGTTTGTCTTTGTATCACAAACACCCAACACAGTCTCACAGCAGTTCGTATAATAACAGGTAACCTAGTAACACAATAACTACTTAGTTAGCTTTAGTAAAAGATGGTAGTTTGGGTTAAAATAACTCTGTAAGTGGTGTAACGTAAGTATGGAAGTTACGTGGCAAATAAATCAACGTAGACTTCTTGCCTCACACAGGGCACCATAGTGGTCTCCTGGTGAAAGTCTGGTGTTTTTAGACCCACCCTTCCACCCCGACCTCCTCTGTACGTGACGTTTGCCCCTCTTTATACTTCCTGGTTCACGATTACGTGCATTATATGAATTGATTTCTTGCTGACCATCACAAAAAAAATTTGAAATTCGTGTCTTTGTACACAAATCAATACATTAAATTTGGTGACTATTTCACGAACTTCTGTGCGACTGGGCTGAAACACCTTTATGCTGTAAGTTGGCGGATGGCCGCAGCAAGTGACGTAGTAAAACGAGCGATGCGTAGAGAAGGTGACGTAGCATGTAGAGCGAGTGTTGGACAAACCAACATGTCTACCATGATTCCTTGGAATGGAGGACATCCAAAACTCTGTCGTTTATAAAACCTAAAGCTTCAGGTACAGGTTTTTACAAATTCAGATTACAGGTTGTTTGGAGCAGAGCGTCTCCTGAGCAGAGTCCAAATTTAGCTCCAGGATTTTGTCCCTAAAAGAATGCGTAGAACAAACAGACAAACTCAGAACCACCCTGATGATGCATCCATGTTAGGTTACGTTTCATTAAGATCCAGCAGTTGAACAAGGCTAAAGGTCTACAGTAAATATAAGCTGTGAGGTGTTGGTATATGTACGTGGGGCGTTGTGACCATTTTCACAGATCCACCCCGGATTAAATGTCTCTTCTAAAGGTTAAATAAAAGCGTGAGGCCGAGCCGCCGTGCAGATGTTCCTCTCGACACGAGCCGTAACACCGTGTGATCCCGTCAGGAGATCAGTCAGAAAAGCAAACCTGAAGCCCGCTCGGCTTTATCAGAGGAAATCATCAGCCTTTAATAGTTTTTTAATGAGTTTGTGGAATGCACTCTGGCGACAGTCTAATAAAGGACAAGCTCTGCAGAGAGACGGGGGCTGAATAATGTATAAGGGCAGAGGTAGCGCTAATGAAAAGATGATGAGAGGCATTCCTGAGAGAGAGAGAGAGGGAAAGAGAGAGAGAGAGGAAAAGGTGCCAGGAAAAGTTGAAAGAGAGGCCCAATTAATCTTCATGTGCTTACAGAAGAAATTAAACAAAGGCGGGAAAAAAAGGACGAGGGAGAGAGAGAGAGAGAATGGCAGGTTGAGGAAAATCAGTGAGACCTGCGAGCTGGAAGAGAGCGGCGAGGTGAACAAAGAGACTCTGAGATCTGTTTTAATGATTCCAGTAAAAGAGGCGAAGCTGAGAGAGAGAGAGGAAGCTAAAGGAAAGTTACGCCAACTAGAGGAAACTTCAGAACCACCTCTGTGATGAAAGAAAAGCACACCTTGTTGTGTGTTTGGTTTAAGGAAAGAATGGAGGAGATAAGGTGAAGGTGATGAGGAGGCAAGGAAACAAAAGGAAAGGAAATATAGGGAAGGTAAGGTCAGCAGCGTGAAACATGATTGTGAGTGGAGGAGGCAAGGAAGGAAGGAAAGGAGGAAGTTGGAAAAATAAAGTAAAGGAAGAAGACGAATTAGAGAAGGAGGCATGGAAGGAAATGAGGAGGTAGGAAAGGAAAGAAGTCTAGAAATGGTTTCCTGAACAGAGTTTCATCAGCTTCACGTCATACGGGAGGAAACTGGACAGTTTGACGAGTTAAAGACAGTTAAAGACAGTTAAAGACAGTTAAAGACAGAGCCAAAGACAGTTAAAGACAGTTAAAGACAGAGTTAAAGACAGAGCCAAAGACAGTTAAAGACAGTTAAAGACAGAGTTAAAGACAGAGTTAAAGACAGTTAAAGACAGAGTTAAAGACAGAGTTAAAGACAGAGTTAAAGACAGTTAAAGACAGTTAAAGACAGTTAAAGACAGTTAAAGACAGTTAAAGACAGAGTTAAAGACAGTTAAAGACAGTTAAAGACAGTTAAAGACAGTTAAAGACAGTTAAAGACAGTTAAAGACAGAGTTAAAGACAGAGTTGAAGACAGTTAAAGACAGTTAAAGACAGAGTTAAAGACAGAGTTAAAGACAGTTAAAGACAGAGTTAAAGACAGTTAAAGACAGTTAAAGACAGAGTTAAAGACAGAGTTAAAGACAGTTAAAGACAGTTAAAGACAGTTAAAGACAGTTAAAGACAGTTAAAGACAGTTAAAGACAGAGTTAAAGACAGTTAAAGACAGAGTTAAAGACAGTTAAAGACAGTTAAAGACAGTTAAAGACAGTTAAAGACAGTTAAAGACAGTTAAAGACAGAGTTAAAGACAGTTAAAGACAGAGTTAAAGACAGTTAAAGACAGTTAAAGACAGAGTTAAAGACAGTTAAAGACAGTTAAAGACAGTTAAAGACAGTTAAAGACAGTTAAAGACAGAGTTAAAGACAGTTAAAGACAGAGTTAAAGACAGTTAAAGACAGAGCCAAAGACAGTTAAAGACAGTTAAAGACAGTTAAAGACAGTTAAAGACAGTTAAAGACAGTTAAAGACAGTTAAAGACAGAGCCAAAGACAGTTAAAGACAGTTAAAGACAGAGTTAAAGACAGTTAAAGACAGTTAAAGACAGTTAAAGACAGTTAAAGACAGAGCCAAAGACAGTTAAAGACAGAGTTAAAGACAGTTAAAGACAGAGCCAAAGACAGTTAAAGACAGAGTTAAAAACAGTTAAAGACAGAGCCAAAGACAGTTAAAGACAGTTAAAGACAGAGTTAAAGACAGTTAAAGACAGAGTTAAAGACAGTTAAAGACAGTTAAAGACAGTTAAAGACAGAGCCAAAGACAGTTAAAGACAGAGTTAAAGACAGTTAAAGACAGAGCCAAAGACAGTTAAAGACAGTTAAAGACAGAGCCAAAGACAGTTAAAGACAGAGTTAAAGACAGAGTTAAAGACAGTTAAAGACAGAGTTAAAGACAGAGTTAAAGACAGAGTTAAAGACAGTTAAAGACAGAGTTAAAGACAGTTAAAGACAGAGTTAAAGACAGAGTTAAAGACAGAGTTAAAGACAGTTAAAGACAGAGTTAAAGACAGTTAAAGACAGAGCCAAAGACAGTTAAAGACAGTTAAAGACAGAGCCAAAGACAGTTAAAGACAGTTAAAGACAGAGTTAAAGACAGTTAAAGACAGAGTTAAAGACAGTTAAAGACAGTTAAAGACAGTTAAAGACAGTTAAAGACAGAGTTAAAGACAGTTAAAGACAGAGTTAAAGACAGTTAAAGACAGAGTTAAAGACAGTTAAAGACAGTTAAAGACAGTTAAAGACAGAGTTAAAGACAGTTAAAGACAGAGTTAAAGACAGTTAAAGACAGTTAAAGACAGTTAAAGACAGAGTTAAAGACAGTTAAAGACAGTTAAAGACAGAGTTAAAGACAGTTAAAGACAGTTAAAGACAGAGTTAAAGACAGTTAAAGACAGTTAAAGACAGAGTTAAAGACAGTTAAAGACAGTTAAAGACAGAGTTAAAGACAGTTAAAGACAGTTAAAGACAGAGTTAAAGACAGTTAAAGACAGTTAAAGACAGTTAAAGACAGAGTTAAAGACAGTTAAAGACAGTTAAAGACAGAGTTAAAGACAGAGTTAAAGACAGTTAAAGACAGTTAAAGACAGTTAAAGACAGAGTTAAAGACAGAGTTAAAGACAGTTAAAGACAGTTAAAGACAGAGTTAAAGACAGTTAAAGACAGTTAAAGACAGAGCCAAAGACAGTTAAAGACAGTTAAAGACAGTTAAAGACAGTTAAAGACAGAGCCAAAGACAGTTAAAGACAGTTAAAGACAGTTAAAGACAGAGTTAAAGACAGTTAAAGACAGAGCCAAAGACAGTTAAAGACAGTTAAAGACAGTTAAAGACAGAGTTAAAGACAGTTAAAGACAGAGCCAAAGACAGTTAAAGACAGTTAAAGACAGAGTTAAAGACAGTTAAAGACAGAGCCAAAGACAGTTAAAGACAGTTAAAGACAGTTAAAGACAGAGTTAAAGACAGTTAAAGACAGAGCCAAAGACAGTTAAAGACAGTTAAAGACAGAGTTAAAGACAGTTAAAGACAGAGTTAAAGACAGTTAAAGACAGTTAAAGACAGAGTTAAAGACAGTTAAAGACAGTTAAAGACAGAGTTAAAGACAGTTAAAGACAGTTAAAGACAGAGTTAAAGACAGTTAAAGACAGTTAAAGACAGAGTTAAAGACAGTTAAAGACAGTTAAAGACAGTTAAAGACAGAGTTAAAGACAGTTAAAGACAGTTAAAGACAGAGTTAAAGACAGAGTTAAAGACAGTTAAAGACAGTTAAAGACAGTTAAAGACAGAGTTAAAGACAGAGTTAAAGACAGTTAAAGACAGTTAAAGACAGAGTTAAAGACAGTTAAAGACAGTTAAAGACAGAGCCAAAGACAGTTAAAGACAGTTAAAGACAGTTAAAGACAGTTAAAGACAGAGCCAAAGACAGTTAAAGACAGTTAAAGACAGTTAAAGACAGAGTTAAAGACAGTTAAAGACAGAGCCAAAGACAGTTAAAGACAGTTAAAGACAGTTAAAGACAGAGTTAAAGACAGTTAAAGACAGAGCCAAAGACAGTTAAAGACAGTTAAAGACAGAGTTAAAGACAGTTAAAGACAGAGCCAAAGACAGTTAAAGACAGAGCCAAAGACAGTTAAAGACAGTTAAAGACAGAGTTAAAGACAGTTAAAGACAGTTAAAGACAGTTAAAGACAGTTAAAGACAGAGCCAAAGACAGTTAAAGACAGAGTTAAAGACAGTTAAAGACAGAGTTAAAGACAGTTAAAGACAGAGCCAAAGACAGTTAAAGACAGAGTTAAAGACAGTTAAAGACAGAGTTAAAGACAGTTAAAGACAGAGCCAAAGACAGTTAAAGACAGTTAAAGACAGTTAAAGACAGAGTTAAAGACAGTTAAAGACAGTTAAAGACAGTTAAAGACAGTTAAAGACAGAGCCAAAGACAGTTAAAGACAGAGTTAAAGACAGTTAAAGACAGAGCCAAAGACAGTTAAAGACAGTTAAAGACAGAGTTAAAGACAGTTAAAGACAGAGCCAAAGACAGTTAAAGACAGAGTTAAAGACAGTTAAAGACAGTTAAAGACAGTTAAAGACAGAGTTAAAGACAGTTAAAGACAGTTAAAGACAGTTAAAGACAGTTAAAGACAGTTAAAGACAGTTAAAGACAGAGCCAAAGACAGTTAAAGACAGAGTTAAAGACAGTTAAAGACAGAGTTAAAGACAGTTAAAGACAGTTAAAGACAGTTAAAGACAGAGCCAAAGACAGTTAAAGACAGAGTTAAAGACAGTTAAAGACAGAGCCAAAGACAGTTAAAGACAGTTAAAGACAGAGCCAAAGACAGTTAAAGACAGAGTTAAAGACAGTTAAAGACAGAGTTAAAGACAGTTAAAGACAGAGTTAAAGACAGTTAAAGACAGTTAAAGACAGTTAAAGACAGTTAAAGACAGAGTTAAAGACAGTTAAAGACAGAGTTAAAGACAGTTAAAGACAGAGTTAAAGACAGTTAAAGACAGTTAAAGACAGTTAAAGACAGAGTTAAAGACAGTTAAAGACAGAGTTAAAGACAGTTAAAGACAGTTAAAGACAGTTAAAGACAGAGTTAAAGACAGTTAAAGACAGTTAAAGACAGAGTTAAAGACAGTTAAAGACAGTTAAAGACAGAGTTAAAGACAGTTAAAGACAGAGTTAAAGACAGTTAAAGACAGTTAAAGACAGTTAAAGACAGTTAAAGACAGTTAAAGACAGTTAAAGACAGAGTTAAAGACAGTTAAAGACAGTTAAAGACAGTTAAAGACAGAGTTAAAGACAGTTAAAGACAGTTAAAGACAGTTAAAGACAGTTAAAGACAGTTAAAGACAGTTAAAGACAGAGTTAAAGACAGAGTTAAAGACAGTTAAAGACAGTTAAAGACAGAGTTAAAGACAGTTAAAGACAGTTAAAGACAGTTAAAGACAGAGTTAAAGACAGTTAAAGACAGTTAAAGACAGAGTTAAAGACAGAGTTAAAGACAGTTAAAGACAGTTAAAGACAGTTAAAGACAGAGTTAAAGACAGAGTTAAAGACAGTTAAAGACAGTTAAAGACAGAGTTAAAGACAGTTAAAGACAGTTAAAGACAGAGCCAAAGACAGTTAAAGACAGTTAAAGACAGTTAAAGACAGTTAAAGACAGAGCCAAAGACAGTTAAAGACAGTTAAAGACAGTTAAAGACAGAGTTAAAGACAGTTAAAGACAGAGCCAAAGACAGTTAAAGACAGTTAAAGACAGTTAAAGACAGAGTTAAAGACAGTTAAAGACAGAGCCAAAGACAGTTAAAGACAGTTAAAGACAGTTAAAGACAGAGTTAAAGACAGTTAAAGACAGAGCCAAAGACAGTTAAAGACAGAGTTAAAGACAGTTAAAGACAGTTAAAGACAGAGCCAAAGACAGTTAAAGACAGTTAAAGACAGTTAAAGACAGAGTTAAAGACAGTTAAAGACAGTTAAAGACAGAGCCAAAGACAGTTAAAGACAGTTAAAGACAGAGTTAAAGACAGTTAAAGACAGTTAAAGACAGTTAAAGACAGTTAAAGACAGAGCCAAAGACAGTTAAAGACAGAGTTAAAGACAGTTAAAGACAGAGTTAAAGACAGTTAAAGACAGAGTTAAAGACAGTTAAAGACAGAGCCAAAGACAGTTAAAGACAGTTAAAGACAGTTAAAGACAGAGTTAAAGACAGTTAAAGACAGAGCCAAAGACAGTTAAAGACAGTTAAAGACAGTTAAAGACAGAGTTAAAGACAGTTAAAGACAGAGCCAAAGACAGTTAAAGACAGTTAAAGACAGTTAAAGACAGTTAAAGACAGAGCCAAAGACAGTTAAAGACAGTTAAAGACAGAGTTAAAGACAGTTAAAGACAGTTAAAGACAGTTAAAGACAGAGTTAAAGACAGAGTTAAAGACAGAGTTAAAGACAGTTAAAGACAGTTAAAGACAGAGTTAAAGACAGAGTTAAAGACAGTTAAAGACAGTTAAAGACAGAGTTAAAGACAGTTAAAGACAGTTAAAGACAGAGTTAAAGACAGTTAAAGACAGTTAAAGACAGTTAAAGACAGTTAAAGACAGAGTTAAAGACAGTTAAAGACAGTTAAAGACAGTTAAAGACAGAGTTAAAGACAGAGTTAAAGACAGAGTTAAAGACAGAGTTAAAGACAGTTAAAGACAGTTAAAGACAGAGTTAAAGACAGAGTTAAAGACAGTTAAAGACAGAGTTAAAGACAGTTAAAGACAGTTAAAGACAGAGTTAAAGACAGAGTTAAAGACAGTTAAAGACAGTTAAAGACAGAGTTAAAGACAGTTAAAGACAGTTAAAGACAGAGTTAAAGACAGTTAAAGACAGAGCCAAAGACAGTTAAAGACAGAGCCAAAGACAGTTAAAGACAGTTAAAGACAGTTAAAGACAGTTAAAGACAGTTAAAGACAGTTAAAGACAGTTAAAGACAGAGTTAAAGACAGTTAAAGACAGAGCCAAAGACAGTTAAAGACAGTTAAAGACAGTTAAAGACAGAGTTAAAGACAGTTAAAGACAGAGCCAAAGACAGTTAAAGACAGTTAAAGACAGTTAAAGACAGTTAAAGACAGAGTTAAAGACAGTTAAAGACAGTTAAAGACAGAGTTAAAGACAGAGTTAAAGACAGAGTTAAAGACAGAGTTAAAGACAGAGTTAAAGACAGTTAAAGACAGAGCCAAAGACAGTTAAAGACAGTTAAAGACAGTTAAAGACAGTTAAAGACAGTTAAAGACAGTTAAAGACAGTTAAAGACAGAGTTAAAGACAGTTAAAGACAGAGTTAAAGACAGTTAAAGACAGAGTTAAAGACAGTTAAAGACAGTTAAAGACAGTTAAAGACAGAGTTAAAGACAGTTAAAGACAGAGTTAAAGACAGTTAAAGACAGTTAAAGACAGAGTTAAAGACAGAGTTAAAGACAGTTAAAGACAGTTAAAGACAGAGTTAAAGACAGAGTTAAAGACAGTTAAAGACAGTTAAAGACAGAGTTAAAGACAGTTAAAGACAGAGTTAAAGACAGTTAAAGACAGAGTTAAAGACAGTTAAAGACAGTTAAAGACAGAGTTAAAGACAGTTAAAGACAGTTAAAGACAGAGTTAAAGACAGAGTTAAAGACAGTTAAAGACAGAGTTAAAGACAGTTAAAGACAGTTAAAGACAGAGTTAAAGACAGAGTTAAAGACAGTTAAAGACAGTTAAAGACAGAGTTAAAGACAGAGCCAAAGACAGTTAAAGACAGTTAAAGACAGTTAAAGACAGTTAAAGACAGAGCCAAAGACAGTTAAAGACAGTTAAAGACAGTTAAAGACAGAGTTAAAGACAGTTAAAGACAGAGCCAAAGACAGTTAAAGACAGTTAAAGACAGTTAAAGACAGTTAAAGACAGTTAAAGACAGAGTTAAAGACAGAGTTAAAGACAGTTAAAGACAGTTAAAGACAGAGTTAAAGACAGTTAAAGACAGTTAAAGACAGAGTTAAAGACAGAGTTAAAGACAGTTAAAGACAGAGTTAAAGACAGTTAAAGACAGTTAAAGACAGAGTTAAAGACAGAGTTAAAGACAGTTAAAGACAGTTAAAGACAGAGCCAAAGACAGTTAAAGACAGTTAAAGACAGTTAAAGACAGTTAAAGACAGAGCCAAAGACAGTTAAAGACAGTTAAAGACAGTTAAAGACAGAGTTAAAGACAGTTAAAGACAGAGCCAAAGACAGTTAAAGACAGTTAAAGACAGTTAAAGACAGAGTTAAAGACAGTTAAAGACAGTTAAAGACAGTTAAAGACAGAGTTAAAGACAGTTAAAGACAGAGCCAAAGACAGTTAAAGACAGAGTTAAAGACAGTTAAAGACAGTTAAAGACAGAGCCAAAGACAGTTAAAGACAGTTAAAGACAGTTAAAGACAGAGTTAAAGACAGTTAAAGACAGAGCCAAAGACAGTTAAAGACAGTTAAAGACAGTTAAAGACAGTTAAAGACAGTTAAAGACAGAGCCAAAGACAGTTAAAGACAGTTAAAGACAGTTAAAGACAGAGTTAAAGACAGTTAAAGACAGAGCCAAAGACAGTTAAAGACAGTTAAAGACAGTTAAAGACAGAGTTAAAGACAGTTAAAGACAGAGCCAAAGACAGTTAAAGACAGTTAAAGACAGTTAAAGACAGAGTTAAAGACAGTTAAAGACAGTTAAAGACAGTTAAAGACAGAGTTAAAGACAGTTAAAGACAGAGTTAAAGACAGTTAAAGACAGTTAAAGACAGAGCCAAAGACAGTTAAAGACAGTTAAAGACAGTTAAAGACAGAGTTAAAGACAGTTAAAGACAGAGTTAAAGACAGAGCCAAAGACAGTTAAAGACAGTTAAAGACAGTTAAAGACAGTTAAAGACAGAGCCAAAGACAGTTAAAGACAGTTAAAGACAGTTAAAGACAGTTAAAGACAGAGTTAAAGACAGTTAAAGACAGTTAAAGACAGTTAAAGACAGAGTTAAAGACAGTTAAAGACAGTTAAAGACAGTTAAAGACAGTTAAAGACAGAGTTAAAGACAGAGTTAAAGACAGTTAAAGACAGAGTTAAAGACAGTTAAAGACAGTTAAAGACAGTTAAAGACAGAGTTAAAGACAGAGTTAAAGACAGTTAAAGACAGAGTTAAAGACAGTTAAAGACAGAGTTAAAGACAGTTAAAGACAGTTAAAGACAGTTAAAGACAGAGTTAAAGACAGAGTTGAAGACAGTTAAAGACAGTTAAAGACAGTTAAAGACAGAGTTAAAGACAGTTAAAGACAGTTAAAGACAGTTAAAGACAGTTAAAGACAGAGTTAAAGACAGTTAAAGACAGTTAAAGACAGAGTTAAAGACAGAGCCAAAGACAGTTAAAGACAGTTAAAGACAGTTAAAGACAGTTAAAGACAGAGTTAAAGACAGAGTTAAAGACAGAGTTAAAGACAGAGTTAAAGACAGAGTTAAAGACAGAGTTAAAGACAGTTAAAGACAGTTAAAGACAGAGTTAAAGACAGTTAAAGACAGTTAAAGACAGAGTTAAAGACAGTTAAAGACAGTTAAAGACAGTTAAAGACAGTTAAAGACAGAGTTAAAGACAGTTAAAGACAGAGTTAAAGACAGAGTTAAAGACAGTTAAAGACAGTTAAAGACAGTTAAAGACAGAGTTAAAGACAGAGTTAAAGACAGTTAAAGACAGCCAAAGACAGTTAAAGACAGAGTTAAAGACAGTTAAAGACAGAGCCAAAGACAGTTAAAGACAGTTAAAGACAGAGTTAAAGACAGTTAAAGACAGTTAAAGACAGAGCCAAAGACAGTTAAAGACAGTTAAAGACAGTTAAAGACAGAGCCAAAGACAGTTAAAGACAGTTAAAGACAGTTAAAGACAGAGTTAAAGACAGTTAAAGACAGTTAAAGACAGTTAAAGACAGAGTTAAAGACAGTTAAAGACAGAGTTAAAGACAGTTAAAGACAGTTAAAGACAGTTAAAGACAGAGCCAAAGACAGTTAAAGACAGTTAAAGACAGTTAAAGACAGTTAAAGACAGTTAAAGACAGTTAAAGACAGTTAAAGACAGTTAAAGACAGTTAAAGACAGTTAAAGACAGAGTTAAAGACAGAGTTAAAGACAGTTAAAGACAGTTAAAGACAGTTAAAGACAGAGTTAAAGACAGTTAAAGACAGTTAAAGACAGTTAAAGACAGTTAAAGACAGTTAAAGACAGAGTTAAAGACAGTTAAAGACAGTTAAAGACAGTTAAAGACAGTTAAAGAGAGTTAAATACAGAGCCAAAGACAGTTAAAGACAGTTAAAGACAGTTAAAGACAGAGTTAAAGACAGTTAAAGACAGTTAAAGACAGAGCCAAAGACAGTTAAAGACAGTTAAAGACAGAGTTAAAGACAGTTAAAGACAGTTAAAGACAGTTAAAGAAAGTTAAAGACAGAGCCAAAGACAGTTAAAGACAGTTAAAGACAGTTAAAGACAGAGTTAAAGACAGTTAAAGACAGTTAAAGACAGTTAAAGACAGTTAAAGACAGTTAAAGACAGAGTTAAAGACAGTTAAAGACAGTTAAAGACAGTTAAAGACAGTTAAAGACAGAGTTAAAGACAGTTAAAGACAGTTAAAGACAGTTAAAGACAGTTAAAGACAGAGTTAAAGACAGTTAAAGACAGTTAAAGACAGTTAAAGACAGTTAAAGACAGAGCCAAAGACAGTTAAAGACAGTTAAAGACAGTTAAAGACAGAGTTAAAGACAGTTAAAGACAGTTAAAGACAGTTAAAGACAGTTAAAGACAGTTAAAGACAGAGTTAAAGACAGTTAAAGACAGTTAAAGACAGTTAAAGACAGAGCCAAAGACAGTTAAAGACAGTTAAAGACAGAGTTAAAGACAGTTAAAGACAGTTAAAGACAGTTAAAGACAGTTAAAGACAGTTAAAGACAGTTAAAGACAGAGTTAAAGACAGTTAAAGACAGTTAAAGACAGTTAAAGACAGAGTTAAAGACAGTTAAAGACAGTTAAAGACAGTTAAAGACAGTTAAAGACAGAGCCAAAGACAGTTAAAGACAGTTAAAGACAGTTAAAGACAGAGCCAAAGACAGTTAAAGACAGTTAAAGATAGTTAAAGACAGTTAAAGACAGAGCCAAAGACAGTTAAAGACAGTTAAAGACAGTTAAAGACAGTTAAAGACAGTTAAAGACAGAGTTAAAGACAGTTAAAGACAGTTAAAGACAGTTAAAGACAGAGTTAAAGACAGTTAAAGACAGTTAAAGACAGTTAAAGACAGAGTTAAAGACAGTTAAAGACAGTTAAAGACAGTTAAAGACAGTTAAAGACAGTTAAAGACAGTTAAAGACAGAGCCAAAGACAGTTAAAGACAGTTAAAGACAGTTAAAGACAGTTAAAGACAGTTAAAGACAGAGTTAAAGACAGTTAAAGACAGTTAAAGACAGTTAAAGACAGTTAAAGACAGTTAAAGACAGTTAAAGACAGAGCCAAAGACAGTTAAAGACAGTTAAAGACAGTTAAAGACAGTTAAAGACAGTTAAAGACAGTTAAAGACAGAGCCAAAGACAGTTAAAGACAGTTAAAGACAGTTAAAGACAGAGCCAAAGACAGTTAAAGACAGTTAAAGACAGAGCCAAAGACAGTTAAAGACAGAGTTAAAGACAGTTAAAGACAGTTAAAGACAGTTAAAGACAGTTAAAGACAGTTAAAGACAGTTAAAGACAGAGCCAAAGACAGTTAAAGACAGTTAAAGACAGAGCCAAAGACAGTTAAAGACAGTTAAAGACAGTTAAAGACAGTTAAAGACAGTTAAAGACAGTTAAAGACAGTTAAAGACAGAGCCAAAGACAGTTAAAGACAGTTAAAGACAGTTAAAGACAGTTAAAGACAGTTAAAGACAGTTAAAGACAGAGCCAAAGACAGAGTTAAAGACAGTTAAAGACAGTTAAAGACAGTTAAAGACAGTTAAAGACAGTTAAAGACAGAGTTAAAGACAGAGTTAAAGACAGTTAAAGACAGTTAAAGACAGTTAAAGACAGTTAAAGACAGAGTTAAAGATAGTTAAAGACAGTTAAAGACAGTTAAAGACAGTTAAAGACAGAGCCAAAGACAGTTAAAGACAGTTAAAGACAGTTAAAGACAGAGTTAAAGACAGTTAAAGACAGTTAAAGACAGTTAAAGACAGTTAAAGACAGTTAAAGACAGAGTTAAAGACAGTTAAAGACAGTTAAAGACAGTTAAAGACAGAGCCAAAGACAGTTAAAGACAGTTAAAGACAGAGTTAAAGACAGTTAAAGACAGTTAAAGACAGTTAAAGACAGTTAAAGACAGTTAAAGACAGAGTTAAAGACAGTTAAAGACAGTTAAAGACAGTTAAAGACAGAGTTAAAGACAGTTAAAGACAGTTAAAGACAGTTAAAGACAGAGTTAAAGACAGTTAAAGACAGAGCCAAAGACAGTTAAAGACAGTTAAAGACAGTTAAAGACAGAGTTAAAGACAGTTAAAGACAGAGCCAAAGACAGTTAAAGACAGTTAAAGACAGTTAAAGACAGTTAAAGACAGAGCCAAAGACAGTTAAAGACAGTTAAAGACAGTTAAAGACAGTTAAAGACAGTTAAAGACAGAGTTAAAGACAGTTAAAGACAGTTAAAGACAGTTAAAGACAGAGTTAAAGACAGTTAAAGACAGTTAAAGACAGTTAAAGACAGAGTTAAAGACAGTTAAAGACAGTTAAAGACAGTTAAAGACAGTTAAAGACAGAGCCAAAGACAGTTAAAGACAGTTAAAGACAGTTAAAGACAGTTAAAGACAGAGCCAAAGACAGTTAAAGACAGTTAAAGACAGTTAAAGACAGTTAAAGACAGTTAAAGACAGAGTTAAAGACAGTTAAAGACAGTTAAAGACAGTTAAAGACAGTTAAAGACAGTTAAAGACAGTTAAAGACAGAGCCAAAGACAGTTAAAGACAGTTAAAGACAGTTAAAGACAGTTAAAGACAGTTAAAGACAGTTAAAGACAGTTAAAGACAGAGCCAAAGACAGTTAAAGACAGTTAAAGACAGTTAAAGACAGTTAAAGACAGTTAAAGACAGTTAAAGACAGTTAAAGACAGTTAAAGACAGAGCCAAAGACAGAGTTAAAGACAGTTAAAGACAGTTAAAGACAGTTAAAGACAGTTAAAGACAGTTAAAGACAGAGTTAAAGACAGAGTTAAAGACAGTTAAAGACAGTTAAAGACAGTTAAAGACAGTTAAAGACAGAGTTAAAGACAGAGCCAAAGACAGTTAAAGACAGTTAAAGACAGAGCCAAAGACAGTTAAAGACAGAGTTAAAGACAGTTAAAGACAGTTAAAGACAGTTGAAGAGAGTTGAAGACAGTTAAAGACAGTTAAAGACAGTTAAAGACAGAGTTAAAGACAGTTAAAGACAGTTAAAGACAGAGTTAAAGACAGTTAAAGACAGTTAAAGACAGAGTTAAAGACAGAGTTAAAGACAGAGTTAAAGACAGTTAAAGACAGAGTTAAAGACAGTTAAAGACAGTTAAAGACAGTTAAAGACAGAGTTAAAGACAGAGTTAAAGACAGTTAAAGACAGTTAAAGACAGTTAAAGACAGTTAAAGACAGAGTTAAAGACAGTTAAAGACAGAGTTAAAGACAGAGTTAAAGACAGTTAAAGACAGTTAAAGACAGTTAAAGACAGTTAAAGACAGTTAAAGACAGAGTTAAAGACAGAGTTAAAGACAGTTAAAGACAGTTAAAGACAGAGTTAAAGACAGTTAAAGACAGAGTTAAAGACAGAGTTAAAGACAGTTAAAGACAGTTAAAGACAGTTAAAGACAGTTAAAGACAGTTAAAGACAGAGTTAAAGACAGAGTTAAAGACAGTTAAAGACAGTTAAAGACAGTTAAAGACAGTTAAAGACAGTTAAAGACAGAGTTAAAGACAGAGTTAAAGACAGTTAAAGACAGTTAAAGACAGTTGAAGACAGTTAAAGACAGTTAAAGACAGTTAAAGACAGTTAAAGACAGTTAAAGACAGTTAAAGACAGAGTTAAAGACAGTTAAAGACAGAGTTAAAGACAGAGTTAAAGACAGTTAAAGACAGTTAAAGACAGTTAAAGACAGTTAAAGACAGTTAAAGACAGAGTTAAAGACAGAGTTAAAGACAGTTAAAGACAGTTAAAGACAGTTAAAGACAGTTAAAGCCAGTTAAAGACAGTTAAAGACAGAGTTAAAGACAGAGTTAAAGACAGAGTTAAAGACAGTTAAAGACAGTTAAAGACAGTTAAAGACAGTTAAAGACAGTTAAAGACAGAGTTAAAGACAGTTAAAGACAGTTAAAGACAGTTAAAGACAGAGTTAAAGACAGAGTTAAAGACAGTTAAAGACAGTTAAAGACAGTTAAAGACAGTTAAAGACAGTTAAAGACAGTTAAAGACAGAGTTAAAGACAGAGTTAAAGACAGTTAAAGACAGTTAAAGACAGAGTTAAAGACAGAGTTAAAGACAGTTAAAGACAGAGTTAAAGACAGAGTTAAAGACAGTTAAAGACAGTTAAAGACAGTTAAAGACAGTTAAAGACAGTTAAAGACAGTTAAAGACAGAGTTAAAGACAGTTAAAGACAGAGTTAAAGACAGAGTTAAAGACAGAGTTAAAGACAGAGTTAAAGACAGAGTTAAAGACAGTTAAAGACAGTTAAAGACAGAGTTAAAGACAGAGTTAAAGACAGTTAAAGACAGAGTTAAAGACAGAGTTAAAGACAGTTAAAGACAGTTAAAGACAGTTAAAGACAGTTAAAGACAGTTAAAGACAGTTAAAGACAGTTAAAGACAGTTAAAGACAGAGTTAAAGACAGTTAAAGACAGAGTTAAAGACAGTTAAAGACAGTTAAAGACAGTTAAAGACAGTTAAAGACAGAGTTAAAGACAGAGTTAAAGACAGTTAAAGACAGTTAAAGACAGTTAAAGACAGTTAAAGACAGTTAAAGACAGAGTTAAAGACAGAGTTAAAGACAGTTAAAGACAGTTAAAGACAGTTAAAGACAGAGTTAAAGACAGTTAAAGACAGTTAAAGACAGAGTTAAAGACAGAGTTAAAGACAGTTAAAGACAGTTAAAGACAGTTAAAGACAGTTAAAGACAGAGTTAAAGACAGAGTTAAAGACAGTTAAAGACAGTTAAAGACAGTTAAAGACAGTTAAAGACAGAGTTAAAGACAGAGTTAAAGACAGAGTTAAAGACAGTTAAAGACAGTTAAAGACAGTTAAAGACAGTTAAAGACAGAGTTAAAGACAGAGTTAAAGACAGTTAAAGACAGAGTTAAAGACAGTTAAAGACAGTTAAAGACAGTTAAAGACAGTTAAAGACAGTTAAAGACAGAGTTAAAGACAGTTAAAGACAGTTAAAGACAGTTAAAGACAGTTAAAGACAGTTAAAGACAGAGTTAAAGACAGTTAAAGACAGTTAAAGACAGTTAAAGACAGAGTTAAAGACAGTTAAAGACAGTTAAAGACAGTTAAAGACAGAGTTAAAGACAGTTAAAGACAGAGTTAAAGACAGAGTTAAAGACAGTTAAAGACAGTTAAAGACAGTTAAAGACAGAGTTAAAGACAGTTAAAGACAGAGTTAAAGACAGAGTTAAAGACAGAGTTAAAGACAGAGTTAAAGACAGTTAAAGACAGTTAAAGACAGTTAAAGACAGAGTTAAAGACAGAGTTAAAGACAGAGTTAAAGACAGAGTTAAAGACAGTTAAAGACAGTTAAAGACAGTTAAAGACAGAGTTAAAGACAGTTAAAGACAGTTAAAGACAGTTAAAGACAGAGTTAAAGACAGTTAAAGACAGTTAAAGACAGTTAAAGACAGAGTTAAAGACAGAGTTAAAGACAGTTAAAGACAGAGTTAAAGACAGTTAAAGACAGTTAAAGACAGAGTTAAAGACAGAGTTAAAGACAGTTAAAGACAGTTAAAGACAGTTAAAGACATTTAAAGACAGAGTTGTGTCTCTTGTGTCTCTCAGCAGGTTTTTATTAACTTCACTTGCTTTGTGTCTTTTCTCCGGCGCGGTGATTAAACGGTAATGAAAGTGTTGAACAGCGGGGCAGCGGGGCAGCGGGAGGTCGGCGAGGGAGGATTAACGGCGAGGTTATCACGCCCAGGTGGAAAGATCACCTCTCATTTCCATAAACAGCCACTTAACGGCCGCGTTTGGCGCTCTAATACCTGCTCATTTATTCCTCCACATCCAGCACGCCAGGGGTCAGAGGTCACGGTCCAGATAAGTCGCCATGACCTCGGGAGGTGGCGTTTGTTCTGGGTGAACCTGAATCACTGGGAAACACAACGAGGGCTTTAAACGGTTCTGATGGAGAAGCACTTCATTAACATGTTGTTTAAAGGGGCCGTTTAAATAAAGTTAACATTCATTTTATAAAGATTAAACCTACAAGTTCAGCCTCTTTAAAATGTCTATTTTACTTTTATTGTGAGCAGAATAAAATGGAAATTTAATTTGAGCTCAAACTGCTTAAACACAGAGGAAATAAACACATATGTATGCAACTTTTTCCCGTCATGGTCTAGTGTTAAAAAAGTTAACAACAATCACAATAAATCAGAATATCGAATATCGAGATAGGTGGATTGTCCCAGCTCTACTGCTAATTCAACCTGATATCACACCAAAGCGTGTAATAGACCCGCCTGTCCACCAGAGGACAGCGTGTCAGCGTCACGTTTTGCCTCGCAGAGACGTGAATATTACACACCTGTTTTAACGTGCAGTACAAAAACGTCGTGGTCGGGCTTAAATTAAGTAAGTAAACCAAGTAAAACACGTACAGAAATATCAGTGCGGAAAACGTTTGTCACAACAAAACATGACAAACGTCACTAACGTAACTTACAAAACAAAACAACGGTCTCAAACACCGGCCTCATTGTTGAAAATCTTGTATTTGTTGGATGCAGAAGTACGAAAAACACATCACAAACATCACTAACGTCACTAAAGTGACTTCAAAACAACTCTTTTCAGCGCCTCACTTCCTCTTCTGCTCCTTTCATAAGTACTACGGTCATTAGAAGTCGCTGTCGTCTTCTTTTATACCTTCTTTCAGTGATCTACCATGTGAATAGATGATAAAACCTACTAGTGGGTGTAGTAGGCCCCAATTGATCCACATCTATGGTGAAGACCAAATGATAAAATCCTGTAAAAACTGTCTCAGATAACTCAGATAGTCATTAATGAAACCAAATCATTCTGATGAAGTAGGGCTGCACGATTACGGCCAAAATGATAATCACGACTATTTTGATCAATATTGAGATCACGATTATTCATTGATTTACTTTGTTGTTGTCATCTATAGTGGTTATTTGCATAAAAAAACACAATTCAAATGATTAGGAAATAAATGATTGTATTTTTATTTAAATATTTGCTTTGATTCAAAAAAATCTTGGCATTAGTAATTGTAATTATATATCAGAAGCTGCTTAGAGCTATTGTTAGGAAGTTAAACAGCTCATAATTCCGGATTTATTCAGGTTTCTTACATTTGAACGCATCGTGATAGCGTTATAATTTACAATCACCTTATTTTTACTGAGTAGAGCTTGAACGCACCATAACGTGCTCCGTAAGCGCTTGATTTATGCAGCAGAACTTTCTATGAGCAGAGCATTTGTAAGCGTTGACATCACAGTAGATCATGTTCATTAATTGTGAGAAGCCAAAATCGTGATTGCGATTAATATTGGATTAATTGTGCAGCCTTATGACAGAGTTAATGTGAATATTTGGATGAATCAGTCTCAGTAAACTTCAGAATAACTCTCCGTGCTGCAGAGGTCACCTGTGACAGAAACAAGAGGTAGCAGGTTAGCTTAGCACCGTTAGCTTAAACACACAGAGCATTAGAGAGATTAGCCTCATGCTAATTTCCCCCGCAGTCCTGAGCTGCCGGCTGAATATTAACGGGCTCAGCTTTTATAAAGACGTCCTCTTCGGGTGGACCGTAAGCAGACTTTGGATAAATCCAGCTGGCTTTGTGTTAATATTGTTCTCTCTAACTTATCCTCCATCATTTCTCCTCGCCGTGGAAGAAGCAGTGGCCCCCCCGGTGCCCAGGGGCCTCGCTTTTATTATTTATGAATCTGATTAATAATCTGCCGCCCGGCTGCAGGAGAAGCCGAGATCCATAAAAGCACCCCGAAGAAGAAAAGCAGCGCCGAGGTGTAATTCCACTTCAGCGACCGCGGAGAAGAAAAGAGAAGAAATCTCCCACAAGCTTAATGAGAGGAAAAGCTGAGACGATGCTGCTTGAAATCCAACACTCCGCTTGTTAAACTCAACTTTATACTGAGGTTCAGTCGGAGCGGTGGGGGGTTAAACACCGGGGGCGGGGGGGATGGAGGCGCTACAGCGAGCGTCCTCGGGAGGACGCGAGGACACGATGCAGCTGGACAGGTGGAGGGAAATACAACAGAAGAAGGAGTCAACAGAGCGCCATAAGAGCGAGGCTCAACCACACAGAAAACATCTGCTTTACTGAACATCTGTACAAATAGAAATATACTAATGAGACATTTAGTAGCAGCAGTGGAGCTACTAGGCTAGGCTAAATACGGAGGACGGAACCTGCCAAAAACTCAAATTAATTAATAAATATATAAATAAGTCGATGAATAAATAAATATGTCATTAAATGTAGCAAAAATAATATTAACAATAAATTTAGACATTAATTAATTAATTTTTGTATTATTTGTACTAATTTTATACAGTGGCAGCCCCCTTATTTGCATAATGAGGCAGAAATGCATAAAGAAATGTAAAAATAAAGAAAAGAATACAGAAATAAATAAGTTTGGGGAAATAAATAAGGGGTGAAATGTGAAGGGAAAATATTGCATAAATAAATAAACGCATAAATAAATACTATATTTGAATATAAATATAAAATAAAAAAATAAGCGCAAAAATAAATTGATAAATTAAAAATAAACACAAAAATTATTAAATAACTTTAAAAAAATACTAAAACTAAATAAATAAGTAAATAAAAGGGAAATTAAACAGAAGATTAAATAAATGAGGGAATTAATACAAAGATAAATTAATTAAGAAACAAATTAAAACTGAAATATAAATTTATGTCACATTTTATCAATTAACTAATAGCCCAATTTTCTTTAATATTTTTTGCTACATTTAATAATGTTCGCTGTTTGTTTGTGTTTTGTGTTCACAATGTTCAGTTTAATTTTCACTGTACAAACGTAGTCATTTTAAGCTCAACCATGTTGTGTTTAGCAGTTTTGTTGCCTGAACTTAAGCAACGTTAACCACGTGTTTACTGCGACCGTAGACCGTGTGATAGCTTAACGCTCTGGAGGTTCTGGTTTAATTTCAGCTCTTTATTGTCTTCTGCTCTGTTTAACATCTCCTCCTCCTCGTCCTCCTCCTCGTCCTCCTCCTCGTCCTCCCACTCCAGCACACAGTCACATACTGTAAATAAACTCTCGTATAGATAGAGTCCTGCTAAATGTGCTAATGTGCAATTAAAGAAAACAGCAAACAGTGTAATCAACACAGTCAGTGACTGTCAGAGTTTATCATGTTTATTGTGAAGTGAACACCAACAGTTATGGGATTTTAATTATAAAGCAGGCGGCTCGGTGCTCGGCTCATCGTCGAGATGTTGAACCGATGTTTGTTGCTCTCTGAGGACCAGACGCCGTTAAAACTACAGTACGTCAACCTCCACCGTTACTGATGTCTTTAACTGCTGCAGCTAAACAACTGCATGGAAACAGAGTCTGCTGGTGTGTTCATCTGCACTACAGGACTGTTTTCAGGGAGCTTACACGGACGATACACCTATCTCCTGATTCAATACTGTCTCCATACTTGGGTGGCGATTCGATATTGCAATTTATTGCAATTTTTAACTTCTTTACCTCTATACCATGAGGGAAAAAGTTGAATCACACACTTCTAGGGACTTTTACTCTGAAAAATCTCTAAATGAATTCAGTAAAAATGTTTGTTTTTCAGCATGTATGTAGTCAGAGACGTCCTGAAGTCAAATATATCTGTCATCGTAGAATAAAGAATAAAGACATTTCCCT